>NC_134559.1:30538153-30596915 GCF_025594145.1 Primulina tabacum | reverse complement strand
CGACATTGGGTGGGATGTTTATCTTATATCCCTCGAGTACGTGTGGAGCGGGCGGGCGATGGACAAACACGGCACTGCTCTCGCCTAATAACCATGAAGTTAAGCGTTCTGGCGCGATGGCAGAGCTAGGATGGGTGACCACCCTGGGAAGACCTCGTGTCGCGACCGTTTACGTAAATTATGGATAAAATAGTCGAAATAATTGTTTTTAATGAGTTAACCGTCTCTGGAGTAATCTGCGTCATACCCTTCCGCACAGAACCGGCTCACGACAACAAAAATCAATAAATGTTCCCAGAAAAAAGAAAAACAAATAAGAAGAAGGAAATAACGAATGTAAAGCTATTATTATGCCTGAGATACGAAAAATGGAACCGGAATCGAATTTCGAACTTCCTAAGCGGATTTCTCGAGGAAACGTAAGCTTAACAGAAGCGGTAAATCGCAAATTAGAGGGTCTTAGAGAAGGAATTCGGCTAAAATCTCTTCAGCTCATTGCGTAGTAATGAGTTTTGTTCGTTTGTCCGTTTACAATCAAATTAGCCTACAATTTTTTCCAAATCCGGCAGTGTCCGAGCTTCGTTGATTTCACATGTCTTATCTGGTCTCTATCGAGATTCAGATGATTTGAGCCGAAAATCGTCTCTCAACAAGTAATCAAAAATAGAAAAACACGAAAAGGCGTGCAACAAGAAAAATTCCCCAGGGGGTCACCCATCCTAGTACTGCTCTCGCCCAAGCAGGCTTAACTTCGGTGCATTAGTGCTGGTATGATCGCACCCGGACATTGAGTGGGATGTTTATTCTTATATCCCTCGAGTACGTGTGGAGCGGGCGGCGATGGACAACACGCGGCACTGCTCTTACCCAATCATAACCATGAAGTTAAGCGTTCTGGCGCGATGGCAGAGCTAGGATGGGTGACCTCCCTGGGAAGTCCTCGTGTCGCGACTGTTTACGTAAATTATGAATAAAACAGACGAAATAATTGTTTTTAATGAGTTAACCTCCGGAGTAATCTGCGTCGTACCATTCCGCACAGAACTGTCTCACGACAACAAAAATCGCTAAATGTTCCCAGAAAATAGAAAAAAAATAAGAAGGAAAAAAAACGAATAAAGCTATTATTATGCCTGGGATACGATAAAATGGAACCGGAATCGAATTTCGAACTTCCTAAGCGGATTTCTGATGAAACGGAAGCTTAACAGAAGCGTAAGATCGCAAATTAGAGGGTCTTAGAGAAGAATTCGGCTAAATCTCGCCATCATTACGGAGTAAGGAGTCTCATTCGTTTGCTCGTTTACAATCAAATTAGGCTACAATTTTGTCCAAATCCTGCAGTGCCCGAGCTACGTTGATTTCACATGTCTTATCTGGTCCCGATCGATATTCAGATGATTTGAGCCGAAAATCGTTTGTCAACATGTAATCAAAAATAGAAAAACACGAAAAATGGTGCAACACGAGGACTTTCCAAGGGGTCACCCATCCTATTACAGCTCTCGCCCAAGCACGCTTAACTTCGAAGTTCTTATTGGATCCGGTGCATTAGTGCTAGTATGATCACACCCGACATTGAGTGGGATGCTTATTCTTATATCCCTCGAGTACGTGTGGAGCGAGCGGCGATGGACAACACGCGGCACTGTTCTCGCCCAATTAAAACCATGAAGTTAAGCGTTCTTGTGCGATGGTAGAGCTTGGATGGGTGACCTCCCTGGGAAGTCCTTGTGTCGCGACCGTTTATGTAAATTATGGCTAAAACAGTAAAAATAATTGTTTATAATGAGTTTACCGTCTCCGGAGTAATCTGCGTCATACCCTTCCGCACAGAACCGGCTCAAGACAACAAATATCGCTAAATGTTCCCAGAAAATAGAAAAAAAATAAGAAGAAGAAAATAGCGAATGTAAAACTATTATTATACCTGCGATACGATAAAATGAAACCGGAATGGAATTTCGGACTTTCTAAGCGGATTTCTCGAGGAGACTGAAGTTTAACAGAAGCGGAAAATCGTAAATTAGAGGGTCTTAGAGAAGAAATTCGGCTAAAATCTCGCCAGCTCATTGCGAAGTAATGTGTATCGTTCGTTTGCCCGTTTACAATAAAATTAGGCTACAATTTAGTCCTAATCCGGCAGTGCCCGAGCTACGATGATTTCACACGTCTTATCTGGTCCCGATCGTGATTCAAATGATTTTAGCCGAAAATCGTCTGTCAACATGTAATCAAAAACAGAAAAACACGAAAAGGGGTGCAACACGAGGACTTCCAAGAGGGTCACCCATCCTTGTACTACTATCGCCCAAGCACGCTTAACTTCGGAGTTCTGATGGGATCCGGTGCATTAGTTCTGGTATGATCGCACCCGACATTGAGTGGATGTTTATTCTTATACTTCTCGAGTACGTGTGGAGCAGGCGGCGATGGACAACAAGCGGCACTGCTCTCGCCCAATCAGAACCATGAAGTTAAGCGTTCTGGCGCGATGGCAGAGCTATGATGGGTGACCTCCCTGGGAAGTCCTCGTGACGCGACCGTTTACGTAAATTATAGCTAAAACAGTCGAAATAATTGTTTTTAATGAGTTAACCGTCTCCGGAGTAATCTGCGTCATACCCTTCCGCACAGAACCGGCTCACGAAAACAAAAATCGCTAAATGTTCCCAGAAAATAGAAAAAAAATAAGAAGAAGAAAGTAGCAAATGTAAAGCTATTATTATGCCTGTGATACGATAAAATGGAACCGGATTCGAATTTCGGACTTCCTAAACGGATTTCTCGAGGAAAGAGAAGCTTAACAGAAGCGGAAAATCGCAAATTAGAGGGTCTTAAAGAAAGAATTCGGCTAAAATCTTGCCAGTTCACTGCGGAGTAATGAGTCTTGTTCGTTTGCCCGTTTACAATCAAATTAGCCCACAATTTTGTCCAAATCCGGCAGTGCCCGAGCTACGTTGATTTCACATGTCTTATCTGGTCCCGATCGAGATATAGATGATTTGAGCCGAAAATCGTCTGTAAACAAGTAATCAAAAATAGAAAAACAAGAAAAGGGGTGCAACACAAGGACTTCCCAGGGGGTCGCCCATCCTAATACTGCTCTCGCCCAAGCACGCTTAACTTCGGAGTTTTGATGGGATACGGTGCATTTGTGCTGGTATGATCGCACCCGACATTGAGTGGGATGTTTATTCTTATATCCCTCGAGTACGTGTGGAGCGGGTTGGCGATGGACAACACGCGGCACTACTCTCGCCCAATCAAAATCATGAAGTTAAGCGTTCTGGCGCGATGGTAGAGTTAGGATGGGTGACCTCCCTGGGAAGTCCTCGTGTCGCGACCGTTTACGTAAATTATCGCTAACACAGTCGAAATATTTTTTTTAATGAGTTAACCGTCTCCGGAGTAATCTGCATCATACCCTTCCACACAGAACTGGATCACGACAACAAAAATCGCTAAATGTTCCCAGAAAATAGAAAAAAAATAAGAAAAAGAAAATAGCGAATGTAAAGCTATTATTATGCTTAGGATACGATAAAATGGAACCGAAATCGAATTTCAGACTTCCTAAGCGGATTTCTCGAGGAAACGGAAGTTTAACAGAAGCGGAAAATCGCAAATTAGAGGGTCTTAGAGAAGAAATTCGGCTAAAATCTCGCCAGCTCATTGCGGAGTAATGATTATTGTTCGTTTGCCCGTTTACAATCAAATTAGGCTACAATTTTGTCCAAATCCGGCAGAACCCGAGCTACGTTGATTTCACATGTCTTATCTGGTGCCGATCGAGATTCAGATGATTTGAGCCGAAAATAGTCTGGCAACAAGTAATCAAAAATAGAAAAACAAGAAAAGGGGTGCAACACGAGGACTTCCAAGGAGGGCGCCCATCCTAGTACTGCTCTCGCCCAAGCACGCTGAACTTCGGAGTTCTGATGGGATCCGGTGCATTAGTGCTGGTATGATCGCACCCGACATTGAGTGGGATGTTTATTCTTATATCCCTCGAGTACGTGTGGCGCGGGCGGCGATGGATAACACGCGGCACTGCTCTCGCCCAATCAGAACCATGCAGTTAAGCGTTCTGGCGCTATGGCAGAGCTAGGATGGGTGACCTCCCTGGGAAGTCCTTGTGTCGCGACTGTTTACGTAAATTATAGCTAAAACAGTCGAAATAATTGTTTTTAATGAGTTAACCATCCCTGGAGTAATTTTTGTCATACCCTTCCGCACAGAACCGGCTCACGACAACAAAAAGCGCTAAATGTTCACGGAAAATAGAAAAAAAATAAGAAGAAAAAAATAGCGAATGTAAAGCTATTATTATGCCTGGGATAAGATAAAATAAAACTAGAATAGAATTTCGGACGTCCTAAACGGATTTCTCGAGGAAACAGAAGCTTAACAGAAGCGGAAATTCGCAAATTAAAGGGTCTTAGAGAAGGAATTCGGCTAAAATCTCTCGAGCTCATTGCGGAGTAATGAGTCTCGTTCGTTTTCCCGTTTACAATCAAATTAGGCTACAATTATGTCCAAATGCGGCAGTGACCGAGCGACGTTGATTTCACATGTCTTATCTGGTCCCGATCGTGGTTCAGATGATTTGAGCCCGAAATCGTCTTTCAACAAGTAATCAAAAATAGAAAAAAAAGAAAATGGGTGCAACACGAGGATTTCCCAAGGGGTCACCCATCGAGGGGCGATAGACAACACGCGGCACTGCTCTCGCCCAATCAGAACCATGAAGTTAAGCGTTCTGGCGCGATGGCAGAGCTTAGATGGGTGAACTCCCTAGGAAGTCCTCATGTCGCTACCGTTTACGTAAATTATAGCTAAAACAGTCAAAATAATTGTTTTTAATGAGTTAACCGTCTACGGAGTAATCTGCGTCATAACCTTCCGCACAGAACCGACTCACGCCAAAAAAAATCGCTAAATGTTCCCAGAAAATAGAAAAAAATTAAGAAGAAAAAAATAGCGAATATAAAGCTATTATTATGCCTGGGATACGATAAAATGGAACTGAAATCGAATTTCGGAATTCCTAAACAGATTTCTCGAGGAAACGGAAGCTTAACAGAAGCGGAAAATCGCAAATTAGAGGGTCTTAAAGAAGGAATTCGGCTAAAATCTCGCCAGCTCATTGCGGAGGAATGAGTCTCGTTCGTTTGCCCGTTTACAATCAAATTAGGCTACAATTTTGTTCAAATCCGGCAGAGCCCGAGCTACGTTGATTTCACATGTCTTATCTGGTGTCGATTGAGATTCAGATGATTTGAGCCGAAAATCGTCTGTCAACAAGTAATCAAAAATAGAAAAACAAGAAAAGGGGTGCAACACAGGGACTTCCCAGGGGGTCGGGTCACCCATCCTAGTACTGCTCTTGCCCAAGCACGCTTAACTCCGGAGTTCTGATGGGATCCAGTGCATTAGTGCTGGTATGATCGCACCCGACATTGATTGGGATGTTTATTATTATATACCTCGAGTACGTGTGGAGCGGGCGGCGATGGACAACAAGCGGCACTGCTCTCGCCCAATCAGAACCACGAAGTTAAGCGTTCTGGCGCGATGGCAGAGCTAGGATGGGTGACCTCCCTGAGAAGTCCTCGTGTCGCGACCGTTTATGTAAGAAGAAACAGTCGAAATAATTGTTTTTAATGAGTTAACCGTCTCCCGAGTAATCTGCGTCATACCCTTCCGCACATAACCGGCTCACGACAACAAAAATCGCTAAATGTTTCAAGAAAATAGAAAAAAAATAAGAAGAAGAAAATAGCGAATGTAAAGCTATTATTATGCCTGGGATACGATAAAATGGAATGTAATATAATTTCGGACTTCCTAAGCGGATTTCTCGAGAAAACGAAAGCTTAACAGAAGCGGAAAATCGCAAATTAGGGGGTCTTAAAGAAGGAATTCGGCCAAAATCTCGCCAGCTCATTGCGGAGTAATGAGTCTCGTTCGTTTGCCCGTTTACAATCAAATTAGGCTACAATTATGTCCAAATGCGGCAGTGACCGAGCGACGTTGATTTAACATGTCTTATCTGGTCCCGATCGTGGTTCAGTTGATTTGAGCCCGAAATCGTCTTTCAAAAAGTAATCAAAAATAGAAAAAAAAGAAAATGGGTGCAACACGAGGATTTCCCAGGGGGTCACCCATCGAGGGGCGATGGACAACACGCGGCACTGCTCTCGCCCAATCAGAACCATGAAGTTAAGCGTTCTGGCGCGATGGCAGAGCTTAGTTGGGTGACCTCCCTAGGAAGTCTTCATGTCGCTACCGTTTACGTAAATTATAGCTAAAACAGTCAAAATAATTGTTTTTAATGAGTTAACCGTCTCCGGAGTAATCTGCGTCATAACCTTCCGCACAGAACCTGCTCACGCCAATAAAAATCGCTAAATGTTCCCAGAAAATAGAAAAAAATTAAGAAGAAAAAAATAGCGAATATAAAGCTATTATTATGCCTGGGATACGATAAAATGGAACTGAAATCGAATTTCGGAATTCCTAAACAGATTTCTCGAGGAAACGGAAGCTTAACAGAAGCGGAAAATCACAAATTAGAGGGTCATAGAGAAGGAATTCGGCTAAAATCTCTCCAGCTCATTGCGGAGTGATGAGACTCGTTCGTTTGCCCGTTTACAATCGAATTAGCCTACAATTTTGTCCTAATCCGGCAGTGCCCGAGCTACGTTGATTTCACATGTCTTATCTGGTCCTGATCCAGATTCAGATGATTTGAGCCGAAAATCGTCTGCCAACAAGTAATCAAAAATAGAAAAACACGAAAAAGGGTGCAACACGAGGACTGCCCAGGAGGTCACCCATCCTAGTACTGCCCTCGCCCAAGTACGCTTAACTTAGGAGTTCTGATGGGATCCAGTGCATTAGTGCTGGTATGATCGCACCCGACATTGAGTGGGATGTTTATTCTTATATCCCTCGAGTACGTGTGGCGCGGGCGGTGAGGGACAACACGCGGCACTGCTCTCGCCCAATCAGAACCATGAAGTTAAGCGTTCTAGCGCGATGCCAAAGCTAGGATGGGTGACCTCCCTGGAAAGTTCTCGTGTCGTGAACGTTTACGTAAATTATAGCTAAAACAGTAAAAATAATTTTTTTTAATGAGTTAACCATTTCCGGAGTAATCTGCGTCATACCCTTCTGCACAGAACCGGCTCACGACAACAAAAATTGCTAAATGTTCTCAGAAAATTAAAAAAAAAATAAGAAGAAGAAAATAGCGAATGTAAGCTATTATTATGCCTGGGATATGATTAAATATAACCGGAATCGAATTTCGGACTTCTTAAACGGATTTCTCGAGGAAACGGAAGCTTAACAGAAGCGGAAAATCGCAAATTAGAGGGTCTTAAAGAAGGAATTCGGCTAAAATCTCGCCAGCTCATTGCGGAGGAATGAGTCTCGTTCGTTTGCCCGTTTACAATCAAATTAGGCTACAATTTTGTTCAAATCCGGCAGAGCCCGAGCTACGTTGATTTCACATGTCTTATCTGGTGTCGATTGAGATTCAGATGATTTGAGCCGAAAATCGTCTGTCAACAAGTAATCAAAAATAGAAAAACAAGAAAAGGGGTGCAACACAGGGACTTCCCAGGGGGTCGGGGTCACCCATCCTAGTACTGCTCTTGCCCAAGCACGCTTAACTCCGGAGTTCTGATGGGATCCGGTGCATTAGTGCTGGTATGATCGCACCCGACATTGATTGGGATGTTTATTATTATATACCTCGAGTACGTGTGGAGCGGGCGGCGATGGACAACAAGCGGCACTGCTCTCGCCCGATCAGAACCACGAAGTTAAGCGTTCTGGCGCGATGGCAGAGCTAGGATGGGTGACCTCCCTGAGAAGTCCTCGTGTCGCGACCGTTTATGTAAATATTGGAAGAAACAATCGAAATAATTGTTTTTAATGAGTTAACCGTCTCCCGAGTAATCTGCGTCATACCCTTCCGCACAGAACCGGCTCACGACAACAAAAATCGCTAAATGTTCCCAGAAAATAGAAAAAAAATAAGAAGAAGAAAATAGCGAATGTAAAGCTATTATTATGCCTGAGATACGATAAAATGGAATGTAATCGAATTTCGGACTTCCTAAGCGGATTTCTCGAGAAAACGAAAGCTTAACAGAAGCGGAAAATCGCAAATTAGAGGGTCTTAAAGAAGGAATTCGGCTAAAATCTCGCCAGCTCATTGCGGAGTAATGAGTCTCGTTCGTTTTCCCGTTTACAATCAAATTAGGCTACAATTATGTCCAAATGCGGCAGTGACCGAGCGACGTTGATTTCACATGTCTTATCTGGTCCCGATCGTGGTTCAGATGATTTGAGCCCGAAATCGTCTTTCAAAAATTAATCAAAAATAGAAAAAAAAGAAAATGGGTGCAACACGAGGATTTCCCAAGGGGTCACCCATCGAGGGGCGATGGACAACACGCGGCACTGCTCTCGCCCAATCAGAACCATGAAGTTAAGCGTTCTGGCGCGATGGCAGAGCTTAGATGGGTGACCTCCCTAGGAAGTCCTCATGTCGCTACCGTTTACGTAAATTATAGCTAAAACAGTCAAAATAATTGTTTTTAATGAGTTAACCGTCTACGGAGTAATCTGCGTCATAACCTTCCGCACAGAACCGACCCACGCCAAAAAAAATCGCTAAATGTTCCCAGAAAATAGAAAAAAATTAAGAAGAAAAAAATAGCGAATATAAAGCTATTATTATGCCTGGGATACGATAAAATGGAACTGAAATCGAATTTCGGAATTCCTAAACAGATTTCTCGAGGAAACGGAAGCTTAACAGAAGCGGAAAATCGCAAATTAGAGGGTCTTAAAGAAGGAATTCGGCTAAAATCTCGCCAGCTCATTGCGGAGGAATGAGTCTCGTTCGTTTGCCCGTTTACAATCAAATTAGGCTACAATTTTGTTCAAATCCGGCAGTGCCCGAGCTACGTTGATTTCACATGTCTTATCTGGTCCTGATCCAGATTCAGATAATTTGAGCCGAAAATCGTCTGTCAACAAGTAATCAAAAATAGAAAAACACGAAAAGGGGTGCAACACGAGGACTGCCCAGGAGGTCACCCATCCTCGTACTGCCCTCGCCCAAGTACGCTTAACTTAGAAGTTCTGATGGGATCCAGTGCATTAGTGCTGGTATGATCGCACCCGACATTGAGTGGGATGTTTATTCTTATATCCCTCGAGTACGTGTGGCGCGGGCGGCGAGGGACAACACGCGGCACTGCTCTCGCCCAATCAGAACCATGAAGTTAAGCGTTCTGGCGCGATGCCAGAGCTAGGATGGGTGACCTCCCTGGAAAGTTCTCGTGTCGCGAACGTTTACGTAAATTATAGCTAAAACAGTAAAAATAATTTTTTTTAATGAGTTAACCATTTCCGGAGTAATCTGCGTCATACCCTTCTGCACAGAACCGGCTCACGACAACAAAAATCGCTAAATGTTCTCAGAAAATTAAAAAAAAAATAAGAAGAAGAAAATAGCGAATGTAAGCTATTATTATGCCTGGGATATGATTAAATATAACAGGAATCGAATTTCGGACTTCCTAAACGGATTTCTCGAGGAAACGGAAGCTTAACAGAAGCGGAAAATCGCAAATTAGAGGGTCTTAAAGAAGGAATTCGGCTAAAATCTCGCCAGCTCATTGCGGAGGAATGAGTCTCGTTCGTTTGCCCGTTTACAATCAAATTAGGCTACAATTTTGTTCAAATCCGGCAGAGCCCGAGCTACGTTGATTTCACATGTCTTATCTGGTGTCGATTGAGATTCAGATGATTTGAGCCGAAAATCGTCTGTCAAAAAGTAATCAAAAATAGAAAAACAAGAAAAGGGGTGCAACACAGGGACTTCCCAGGGGGTCGGGGTCACCCATCCTAGTACTGCTCTTGCCCAAGCACGCTTAACTCCGGAGTTCTGATGGGATCCGGTGCATTAGTGCTGGTATGATCGCACCCGACATTGATTGGGATGTTTATTATTATATACCTCGAGTACGTGTGGAGCGGGCGGCGATGGACAACAAGCGGCACTGCTCTCGCCCGATCAGAACCACGAAGTTAAGCGTTCTGGCGCGATGGCAGAGCTAGGATGGGTGACCTCCCTGAGAAGTCCTCGTGTCGCGACCGTTTATGTAAATATTGGAAGAAACAATCGAAATAATTGTTTTTAATGAGTTAACCGTCTCCCGAGTAATCTGCGTCATACCCTTCCGCACAGATCCGGCTCACGACAACAAAAATCGCTAAATGTTCCCAGAAAATAGAAAAAAAATAAGAAGAAGAAAATAGCGAATGTAAAGCTATTATTATGCCTAAGATACGATAAAATGGAATGTAATCGAATTTCGGACTTCCTAAGCGGATTTCTCGAGAAAACGAAAGCTTAACAGAAGCGGAAAATCGCAAATTAGAGGGTCTTAAAGAAGGAATTCGGCTAAAATCTCGCCAGCTCATTGCGGAGTAATGAGTCTCGTTCGTTTTCCCGTTTACAATCAAATTAGGCTACAATTATGTCCAAATGCGGCAGTGACCGAGCGACGTTGATTTCACATGTCTTATCTGGTCCCGATCGTGGTTCAGATGATTTGAGCCCGAAATCGTCTTTCAACAAGTAATCAAAAATAGAAAAAAAAGAAAATGGGTGCAACACGAGGATTTCCCAAGGGGTCACCCATCGAGGGGCGATGGACAACACGCGGCACTGCTCTCGCCCAATCAGAACCATGAAGTTAAGCGTTCTGGCGCGATGGCAGAGCTTAGATGGGTGACCTCCCTAGGAAGTCCTCATGTCGCTACCGTTTACGTAAATTATAGCTAAAACAGTCAAAATAATTGTTTTTAATGAGTTAACCGTCTACGGAGTAATCTGCGTCATAACCTTCCGCACAGAACCGACTCACGCCAAAAAAAATCGCTAAATGTTCCCAGAAAATAGAAAAAAATTAAGAAGAAAAAAATAGCGAATATAAAGCTATTATTATGCCTGGGATACGATAAAATGGAACTGAAATCGAATTTCGGAATTCCTAAACAGATTTCTCGAGGAAACGGAAGCTTAACAGAAGCGGAAAATCGCAAATTAGAGGGTCTTAGAGAAGGAATTCGGCTAAAATCTCACCAGCTCATTGCGGAGTGATGAGACTCGTTCGTTTGCCCGTTTACAATCGAATTAGCCTACAATTTTGTCCCAATCCGGCAGTGCCCGAGCTACGTTGATTTCACATGTCTTATCTGGTCCTGATCCAGATTCAGATAATTTGAGCCGAAAATCGTCTGTCAACAAGTAATCAAAAATAGAAAAACACGAAAAGGGGTGCAACATGAGGACTGCCCAGGAGGTCACCCATCCAAGTACTGCCCTCGCCCAAGTACGCTTAACTTAGAAGTTCTGATGGGATCCAGTGCATTAGTGCTGGTATGATCGCACCCGACATTGAGTGGGATGTTTATTCTTATATCCCTCGAGTACGTGTGGCGCGGGCGGCGAGGGACAACACGCGGCACTGCTCTCGCCCAATCAGAACCATGAAGTTAAGCGTTCTGGCGCGATGCCAGAGCTAGGATGGGTGACCTCCCTGGAAAGTTCTCGTGTCGCGAACGTTTACGTAAATTATAGCTAAAACAGTAAAAATAATTTTTTTTAATGAGTTAACCATTTCCGGAGTAATCTGCGTCATACCCTTCCGCACAGAACCGGCTCACGACAACAAAAATCGCTAAATGTTCTCAGAAAATAAAAAAAAAATAAGAAGAAGAAAATAGCGAATGTAAGCTATTATTATGCCTGGGATATGATTAAATATAACCGGAATCGAATTTCGGACTTCCTAAACGGATTTCTCGAGGAAACGGAAGCTTAACAGAAGCGAAAAATCGCAAATTAGAGGGTCTTAAAGAAGGAATTCGGCTAAAATCTCGCCAGCTCATTGCGGTGGAATGGGTCTCGTAAGTTTGCCCGTTTACAATCAAATTAGGCTACAAGTTTGTTCAAATCCGGCAGAGCCCGAGCTACGTTGATTTCACATGTCTTATCTGGTGTCGATTGAGATTCAGATGATTTGAGCCGAAAATCGTCTGTCAACAAGTAATCAAAAATAGAAAAACAAGAAAAAGGGTGCAACACAGGGACTTCCCAGGGGGTCGGGTCACCCATCCTAGTACTGCTCTTGCCCAAGCACGCTTAACTCCGGAGTTCTGATGGGATCCGGTGCATTAGTGCTGGTATGATCACACCCGACATTGATTGGGATGTTTATTATTATATACCTCGAGTACGTGTGGAGCGGGCGGCGATGGACAACAAGCGGCACTGCTCTCGCCCAATCAGAACCACGAAGTTAAGCGTTCTGGCGCAATGGCAGAGCTAGGATGGGTGACCTCCCTGAGAAGTCCTCGTGTTGCGACCGTTTATGTAAATATTGGAAGAAACAGTCGAAATAATTGTTTTTAATGAGTTAACCGTCTCCCGAGTAATCTGTGTCATACCCTTCCGCACAGAACCGGCTCACGACAACAAAAATCGCTAAATGTTCCCAGAAAATAGAAAAAAAATAAGAAGAAGAAAATAGCGAATGTAAAGCTATTATTATGCCTGGGATACGATAAAATGGAACCGGAATCGAATTTCAAACTTCCTAAGCGGATTTCTCGAGGAAACGAAAGCTTAACAGAAGCGGAAAATCGCAAATTAGAGGGTCTTAAAGAAGGAATTCGGCTAAAATCTCGTCAGCTCATTGAAGAGTAATGAGTCTCGTTCGTTTGCCCGTTTACAATCAAATTAGGCTACAATTTTGTCCAAATCCGGCAGTGCCCGAGCTACGTTGATTTCACATGTCTTATCTGGTCCCGATCGAGATTCAGATGATTTGAGCCGAAAATCGTCTGTCCACAAGTAATCAAAAAAAAATAGAAAAACACGAAAAGGGGTGCAACACGAGGATTTTCCAGGGGGTCACCCATCCTAGTACTGCTCTCGCCCAAGCACGCTTAACTTCGGAGTTCTGATGGTATCTGGTGCATTAGTGCTGGTATGATCGAACCCGACATTGATTGGGATGTTTATTCTTATATCCCTCGAGTGCGTGTGGCGCGGGCGGTGATGGACAACAAATAAATCCTTATATTATTCGAAAATTCTTATTCAGCCCTTAAACGTTCGTAAATTGCCCTTAGGTCCCCAATCTTTCGAAATATTGCATTTTTGTCCCTTATATTTTGATACTTGCAGGTTTATTTTATACGCCGGGACGTAAATTTTATCGGTGTGGGTTTTTCAATAAAAAAATACGAACTTTTTGGCAATCCGGCTATTTAATTCCCAAACTATTTTTACCAAAACATTAATAATATTTTAATTAATTCTAATTAAAGACTAATTGGCTTAATTAGGGGCTTAACAGGCCTAAAGCCTTGTTAGTATTTAATTAAGTATATAATATGTAAACCTTTCCCATAACCCTACGATTCTTTCAAAAGCACACGGCCACTCTTCTGAAAATTTCCCATAACCCTAGTATTGCTCTCGCCCAAGCACGCTTAACTTCGGAGTTCTGATGGGATCCGGTGCATTAGTGCTGGTATGATCGCACCCGACATTGAGTGGGATGTTTATTCTTATATCCCTCGAGTACCTGTGGAGCGAGCGGCGATGGACAACACGCGACACTGCTCTCACCCAACAGAACCATGAAGTTAAGCGTTCTGGCGCGATGCAGAGCTAGGATGGGTGACCTCCCTGGGAAGTCCTCGTGTCGCGACCGTTTACGTAAATTATGGCTAAAACAGTAGAAATAATTGTTTTTAATGAGTTAACCATCTACTGAGTAATCAGTGTCATACCCTTCCGCACAGAACCGGCTCACGACAAAAAAAATCGCTAAATGTTCCTAGAAAAGAGAAAAAAAAAATAATAATAAGAAAATAGCGAATGTAAAGCTATTATTATGCCTGGGATACGATAAAATGGAACCGGAATCGAATTTCAGACTTCCTAATCGGATTTCTCGAGGAAACGGAAGTTTAACAGAAGCGGAAAATCGCAAATTAGAGGGTCTTAGAGAAGGAATTCGGCTAAAATATCGCCAGCTCATTGCGTAGTAATGAGTCTCGTCCGTTTACCCGTTTACAATCAAACTAGCCTACAATTTTGTCCAAATCCCGCAGTGCCCGAGCTATGTTAATTTCACATGTCTTATCTTGTCCCGATCGAGATTCAGATGATTAGATCCAAAAATCGTCTGTCAACAAGTAATCAAAAATAGAAAAACACGAAAAGGGGTGCAACACGAGGACTTCCGAGGGGGTCACCCATCCTAGTACTACTCTCGTCCAAGCACGCTTAACTTCGGAGTTCTGATGGGATCCATTGCATTAGTGCTGGTATGATCGCAACCGACATTGAGTGGGATGTTTATTCTTATATCACTCGAGTATATGTGGAGCGGGCGGCGATGGACAACACGCGGCACTGCACTCGCCCAATCAGAACCATGAAGTTAAGCGTTCTGGCGCGATGGCAGAGTTAGGATGAGTGACCTCCCTGGGAAGTCCTCGTGTCGCGACCGTTTACGTAAACTATGGCTAAAACAGTCGAAATAATTTTTTTTAATAAGTTAACCATCTCCGGAGTAATCTGCGTCATACGCTTCCGCACAGAACCGGCTCACGACAACAAAAATCACTAAATGTTCCCAGAAAATAGAAAAAAAATAAGAATAAAAAAATAGCGAATGTAAAGCTATTATTAAGGCTGAGATACGATAAAATGGAACCGGAATCGAATTTCGGACTTTTTAAGCGGATTTCTCGAGGAAAGGAAAGTTTAACAGAAGCGGAAAATCGCAAATTAGAGGGTCTTAGAGAAGGAATTCGGCTAAAATCTCTCCAGCTCATTGCGGAGTAATGAGTCTCGTTCGTTTGCCCGTTTACAATCAAATTAGCCTACAATTTTGTCCAAATCCGGCAGTGCCCGAGCTACGTTGATTTCACATGTCTAATCTGGTCTCGATCGAGATTCAGATGATTTGAGCCGAAAATCGTCTGTCAACAAGTAATCAAAAATAGAAAAACACGAAAAGGGGTGCAACACGAGGACTTACTTACCAGGGGGTCACCCATCCTAGTATTGCACTCGTCCAAGCACGCTTAACTTCGAAGTTCTGAAGGGATCCGGTGCATTAGTGCTGGTATGATCGCACCTGACATTGAGTGGGATGTTTATTCTTATATCCCTCGAGTACGAGTGGAGCGGGTGGCGATGGACAACACGCGGCACTGCTCTCGCCCAACAGAACCATGAAGTTAAGCGTTCTGGCGCGATAGCAGAGCTAGGATGGGTGACCTCCCTAAAAAGTCCTCGTGTCGCGACCGTTTACATAAATTATGGCTAAAATAGTAAAAATATTTGTTTTTAATGAGTTAACCGTCTCCGGAGTAATCTGCGTCATACCCTTCCGCACAGAACCGGCTCACGATAACAAAAATCGATAAATGTTTCGAGAAAATATAAAAAAAATAAGAATAAGAAAATAGCGAATGTAAAGCTTTTATTATGCCTGAGATACGATAAAATGGAACTAGAATCGAATTTCGAACTTCCTAAGCTGATTTCTCGAGGAAACGGAAGCTTAACAGAAGCGGAAATCGCAAATTAGAGGGTCTTAGAGAAGAAATTCGGCTAAAATCTCGCCAATCGGCAATGATTCTTGTTCGTTTGCCCGTTTACAATCAAATTAGGCTACAATTTTGTCCAAATCCGGCAGTGCCCGAGCTACGTTGATTTTACATGTCTTATCTGGTCCCGATCGAGATTCAGATGATTTGAGCCGAAAATCGTCATTCAACAGGTAATCAAAAATAGAAAAACACGAAAAAGGGTGCAACACGAGGACTTCCCAGGGGGTGTTCTGATGTGATCCGGTGCATTAGTGCTGGTATGATCGCACCCGACATTAAGTAGGATGTTTATTCTCATATCCCTCGAATACGAGTGGAGCGGGCGGCGATGGACAACACGCGGCACTGCTCTCGCCCAACAGAACCATGAAGTTAAGCGTTCTGGCGCGATTGCAGAGCTAGGATGAGTGACCTCCCTGGGAAGTCCTCGTGTCGCGACCATTTACGTAAATTATGGCTAAAACAATAGAAATAATTGTTTTTATTGAGTTAACCGTCTCTGGAGTAATCTGCGTCATACCCTTCCGCACAGAACCGGCTCATCACAACAAAAATCGCTAAATGTTCCCAGAAAATAAAAAAAAAATAAGAATAAGAAAATAGCGAATGTAAAGATATTGATATGCTTGGGATACGATAAAATGGAACCGGAATCGAATTTCAGACTTCCTAAACGGATTTCTCGATGAAACGGAAGCTTAACAGAAGCGGAAAATCTCAAATTAGAGGGTCTTAGAGAAGGAATTCGGCTAAAATCTCTCCAGCTCATTGCGGAGTAATGAGTCTCGTTCGTTTGCCCGTTTACAATCAAATTAGCCTACAATTTTGTCCAAATCCGGCAGTGCCCGAGCTACATTGATTTCACATGTCTTATCTGGTTCCGATCGAGATTCAGATGATTTGAGCCGAAAATCGTCTGTCAACAAGTAATCAAAAATAGAAAAACACGAAAAGGGGTGCAACACGATGACTTCGCAGAGGGTCGCCCATCCTAGTACTGGTCTCGTCCAAGCACGCTTAACTTCGAAGTTCTAATGGGATCCGGTGCATTAGTGCTGGTATGATCGCACCCGACATTGAGTGGGTTGTTTATTCTTATATCCCTCGAGTACGTGTGTAGCGGGCGGCGATGGACAACAAGAGGCACTGCTCTCGCCCAATCAGAACCATGAAGTTAAGCGCTCTCGCGCGATGGCAGAGGTAGGATGGGTGACCTCCCTGGTGATCCTCGTGTCGCGACCGTTTACATAAATTATGGCTAAAACAGTTGAAATAATTGTTTTTAATGAGTTAACCATCTTCGGAGTAATCTGCGTCATATCCTTCCGCACAGAACCGGCTCACGATAACAAAAATCGATAAATCTTTCGAGAAAATATAAAAAAAATAAGATTAAGAAAATAGCGAATGTAAAGCTATTATTAAGCCTGAGATACGATAAAATGGAACCGGAATCGAATTTCGAACTTCCTAAGCTGATTTCTCGAGGAAACGGAAGCTTAACAGAAGCGGAAAATCGCAAATTAGAGGGTCTTAGAGAAGGAATTCGGCTAAAATCTCGCCACCTCGTTGCGGAGTAATGAGTCTCGTTCGTTTGCCCGTTTACAATATAATTTGCATACAATATTTTCCAAATCCGGCGGTGCCCGAGCTACGTTGATTTCACATGTCTTATCTGGTCCCGATCGAGATTCAGATGATTTGAGCCGAAAATCGTATGTTAACAGATAATCAAAAATAGAAAAACACGAAAAAGGGTGCAACACGAGGACTTCCCAGGGGGTGTTCTGATGTGATCCAGTGCATTAGTGCTGGTATGATCGCACCCGACATTGAGTAGGATGTTTATTCTCATATCCCTCGAGTACGAGTGGAGCGGGCGGCGATGGACAACATGCGGCACTGCTCTCGCCCAACAGAACCATGAAGTTAAGCGTTCTGGCGCGATTGCAGAGCTAGGATGAGTGGCCTCCCTGGGAAGTCCTCGTGTCGCGACCGTTTACGTAAATTATGGCTAAAACAATAGAAATAATTGTTTTTATTGAGCTAACCGTCTCTGGAGTAATCTGCGTCATACCCTTCCGCACAGAACCGCTCATCACAACAAAAATCGCTAAATGTTCCCAGAAAGTAGAAAAAAAATAAGAATAAGAAAATAGCGAATGTAAAGATATTATTTTTCTTGGGATACGATAAAGAGGAACCGGAATCGAATTTCGGACTTCCTAAGCGGATTTCTCGAGTAAATGGAAGCTTAACAGAAGCGGAAAATCGCAAATTAGAGGGTCTTAGAGAAGGAATTCGGCTAAAATCTCGCCACCTCGTTGCGGAGTAATAAGTCTCGTTCGTTTGCCCGTTTACAATATAATTTGCATACAATATTTTCCAAATCCGGCGGTGCCCGAGCTACGTTGATTTCACATGTCTTATCTTGTCACGATCGAGATTCAGATGATTTGAGCCGAAAATCGTCTGACAACAAGTAATCAAAAATAGAAAAACACGAAAAAGAGTGCAACACAAGGACTTCCGAGGGGGTCACCCATCCTAGTACTGCTCTCGCCCAAGAACGCTTAACTTCGAAGTTTTGAGGGGATGCGGAGCATTAGTGATGGTAAGATCGCACCCGACATTGAGTAGGATGTTTATTCTTATATCCTTCAAGTATGTGTGGAGCGGGCGGCGATGGACAACAAGCGGCACTGCTCTCGCCCGATCAGAACCATGAAGTTAAGCGTTCCAGCGCGATGGCAGAGCTAGGATGGGTGACCTCCATGGGAAGTCCTCGTGTCGCGACAGTTTACGTAAATTATGGATAAAACAGTCGAAATTATTGTTTTTAATGAGTTAACCGTCTCCGGAGTAATCTGCTTCATACCCTTCCGCACAGAACCGGCGTACTACAACAAAAATCGATAAATGTTCCAAAACAATAGAAAAAATTAAGAAGAAGAAAATAGTGAATGTAAAGCTATAATTATGCCTCGTATACGATAAAAAGGAACCCGAATCGAATTACGAACTTTCTAAGCGGATTTCTCGAAAAAAAAGAAAGCTTAACAGAAGCGGAAAACCTCAAATAAGAGAGTCTTATAGAAGGAATTCGTCTAAACTTTCGCCAGCTCATTGCGGAGCAATGAGTCTCGTTGTTTTGCCCGTTTACAATCAAATTAGGCTAAAATTTTGTCCAAATCCGGCAGTGCCCGAGCTACGTTGATTTCACATGTCTTATCTGGTCCCGATCGAGATTCAGATGATTTGAGCCGAAAGTCTCCTGTCAACAAGTAATCAAAAATAGAAAAACACGAAAAGGGGTGCAACACGAGGACTTCCCAGGGGGTCACTCATCCTAGTACTGCTCTCGCCCAAGCACGCATAACTTCGTAGTTCTGATGGGATCCGGTGCATTAATGCTGGTATGATCGCACCCGACATTGAGTGTGATGTTTATTCTTATATCCCTCGAGTACGTGTGGAGCGGGCGGCGATGAACAACACGCGGCACTGCTCTCGCCCAATCAAAACCATGAAGTTGATGGGTGACCTCCCTGGGAAGTGCTCGTGTCGCGACCGTTTACGTAAATTATGGCTAAAACAGCCGAAATAATTGTTTTAAATGAGTTAACTGTCTCCGGAGTAATTTGCGTCATACCCTTCCACACAGAACCGGCTCACGACAACAAAAATCGCTAAATGCTCCCAAAAAATAGAAAAAAAAAATAAGAATAAGAAAATAGCGAATGCAAAGCTATTATTTTGCCTAGGATACAATAGAATAGAACCGGAATCGAATTTCGGAGTTCCTAAGCGGATTTCTCGAAAAAAAGAAAGCTTAACAGAAGCGGAAAATCGCAAATAAGAGAGTCTTAGAGAAGGAATTCGTCTAAAATTTCGCCATCTCATTGCGGAGCAATGAGTCTTGTTGTTTTGCCCGTTTACAATCAAATTAGGCTACAATTTTGTCCAAATCCGGCAGTACCCGAGCTATGTTGATTTCACATGTCTTATCTGGTCCCGATCGAGATTCAGATGATTTTAGCCAAAAATCGTCTGTCAACAAGTAATCAAAAATAGAAAAACATGAAAAGGGATGCAACACGAGGAATTCCCAGGGGGTCACCCATCCTAGTACTGCTCTCGCCCAAGCATGTTTAACATCGGAGTCCTGATGGGATCCGGTGCATTAGTGCTGGTATGTTCGCAACCGACATTGAGTGGGATGTTTATTCTTATATCCCTCGAGTATGTGTGGAGCGGGCGACGATGGACAACACGCGGCACTGCACTCGCCCAATGAGAACCATGAAGTTAAGCGTTCTGGCGCGATGGCAGAGCTAGAATGGGTAACCTCCCTGGGAAGTCCTCGTGTCGCGACCGTTTACGTAAATTATGGCTAAAACAGTCGAAATAATTGTTTTTAATGAGTTAACCATCTCCGGAGTAATCTGCGTCATACCCTTCTGCCCACAACCGGCTCACGACAACAAAAATCATTAAATGTTCCCAGAAAATAGAAAAAAAAATAAGAATTAGAAAATAGCGAATGTAAAGCTATAATTATGCCTGGTATACGATAAAATGGAACCAGAATCGAATTTTGGACTTCCTAAGCGGATTTCTCGAGGAAACAGAAGCTTAACAGAATCGGAAAATCGCAAATTAGAGGGTCTTAGAGAAGGAATTCGGCTAAAATCTCGCCAGCTCATTGCGGAGAAGGAGTCTCGTTGGTTTGCCCGTTTACAATCAAATTAGGCTATAATTTTGTCCAAATCCGGCAGTGCCCGAGCTACGTTGATTTCACATGTCTTATCTGGTCCCGATCGAGGTTCAGATGATTTGAGCCGAAAATCGTCTTTCAACAAGTAATCAAAAATAGAGAAACACGAAAAGGGGTGCAACACGAGGACTTCCCAAGGTATCACTCATCCTAGTACTGCTCTCGCCCAAGCACACATAACTTCGGAGTTCTGATGGGATCCGGTGCATTAGTGCTGGTATGATCGCACCCGACATTGAGTGGGATGTTTATTCTTATATCTCTCGAGCACATGTGGAGCGGGCAACGATGGACAACACGCGGCACGGCTCTCGCCCGATATTGAGTGGTATGTTTATTTTTATATCGCTCGAGTACGTGTGGTGCGGGCGGCGATGGACAACACACAGCACTGCTCTCGCCCAATCAAAACCATGAAGTTAAGCGTTCTGGCGCGATGGCAGAGCTAGGATGGGTGACCTCTCTGGGAAGTCCTCGTGTCGCGACCGTTTACGTAAATTATGGATAAAACAGTCGAAAATAATTTTTTTAATGAGTTAACCGTCTCCGGAGTAATCTGCGTCATACCCTTCCACACAGAACCGGCTCACGACAACAAAAATTGCTAAATGTTATCAAAAAATAGAAAAAAATAAGAAGAAGAAAATAGCGAATGTAAAGCTATTATTATGCCTGCGATACGATAAAATGGAACCGGAATCGAATTTCGAACTTCCTAAACGGATTTCTCGAGGAAATAGAAGCTTAACTGAAACGGAAAATCGCAAATTAGAGGATCTTAGAGAAGGAATTCGGCTAAAATCTCGCCAGCTCATTGCACAGTATTGAGTCTCGTTGGTTTGCCCGTTTACAATCAAATTAGGCTACAATTTTGTCCAAATCCGGCAGTGCCCGAGCTACGTTGATTTCACATGTCTTATCTGGTCCCGATCGAGATTCATATGATTTGAGCCGAAAATCGTCTTTCAACAAGTAATCAAAAATAGAAAAATAAGAAAAGGGGTGCAACACGAGGACTTTCCAGGGGTCACTCATCCTAGTACTGCTCTCGCCCAAGCACACATAACTTCGGAGTTCTGATGAGATCGGGTGCATTATTGATGGTATGATCGCACCCGACATTGAGTGGGATGTTTATTCCTATATCCCTCGAGTACGAGTGGAGCGGGCTGCGACGGACAACACGCGGCACTGCTCTCGCTCAATCAAAACCATGAAGTTAAGCGTTCTGGCACGATGGCAAAGCTAGGATGGGTGACCTCCCAGGGAAGTTCTCGTGTCGCGACCGTTTACGTAAATTATGGATAAACAGTCGAAAATAATTTTTTTTAATGAGTTAACCGTCTCCGGAGTAATCTGCGTCATACCCTTCCACATTGAACCGGCTCACGACAACAAAAATTGCTAAATGTTACCAAAAAATAGAAAAAAATAAGAAGAAGAAAATAGCGAATGTAAAGCTATTATTATGCCTGAGATACGATAAAATGGAACCAGAATCGAATTTCGAACTTCCTTAGCGGATTTCTCGAGGAAACAGAAGCTTAACAAAAGCGGAAAATTGCAAATCAGAAGGTCTTAGAGAAGAAATTCGGCTAAAATCTCGTCAGCTCCTCGCGGAGTAATGAGTCTCGTTCGTTTGCCGGTTTACAATCAAATTAGGCTACAATTTTGTCCAAATCCGGCAGTGCCCGAGCTAGATTGATTTCACATGTCTTATCTGGTCCCGATCGAGATTCAGATGATTTGAGTCGAAAATCGTCTGTCAACAAGTAATCAAAAATAGAAAAACACGAAAAGGGGTGCACAACACGAGGACTTCCCAGGGGGTCACTCATCCTAGTACTCCTCTCGTCCAAGCACACATAACTTCGGAGTTCTGATGGAATCCGGTGCATTAGTGCTGGTATTATCGCACCCGACATTGAGTGGGTTGTTTATTCTTATATCCCTCGAGTACGTGTGGAGCGGGCGGCGATGGACAACACGCGGCACTGCTCTCGCCCAATCAAAATCATGAAGTTAAGCGTTCTGGCGCGATGGCAGAGCTAGGATGGGTGACCTCCCTGGGAAGTCCTCGTGTCGCGACCGTTTACTTAAATTATGGATAAAACAGCTGAAAATAATTTTTTTAATGAGTTAACCGTCTCCGGAGTAATCTGCGTCATACCCTTCCACACAGAACCGGCTCACAACAACAAAAATCGCTAAATGTTCCCAGAAAATAGAAAAAAAATAAGAAGAAGAAAATAGCCAATGTAAAGCTATTATTATGCCTGAAATACGATAAAATGGAACAGGAATCGAATTTCGAACTTCCAATCAGAACGATGAAGTTAAGCGTTCTGGCGCGATGGAAGAGCTAGGGTAGGTGACCTCCCTGGGAAGTCCTCGTCTCGCGACCCTTTATTTAAATTATAGCTAAAACAGTCGAAATAATTGTTTTTAATGAGTTAACCGTCCCCGGAGTAATCTGCGTCATACCCTTCTGCACAGAACCGGCTCACAGCAAAAAAATCGCTAAATAATCCCAGAAAATAGAAAAAAAAAATAAGAAGAAGAAAATAGCGAATGTAAAGCTTTTTTTATGCCTGAGTTACGATAAAATGGAACAGGAATCGAATTTCGAACTTCCTAAGCGGATTTCTCGAGGAAACGGAAGCTTAACAGAAGCGGAAAATCGCAAATTAGAGGGTCTTAGAGAAGGAATTCGGCTAAAATCTCGCCAGCTCATTGCGGAGTAATGAGTCTCGTTCGTTTGCCCGTTTACAATCAAATTAGCCTACAATTTTGTCCAAATCCGACAGTGCCCGAGCTACGTTGATTTCACATGTCTAATCTGGTCCCGATCGAGATTCAGATGATTTGAGCCGAAAATCGTCGATCAACAAGTAATCAAAAATAGAAAAACACGAAAAGGGGTGCAACACGAGGACTTCCCAGGGGGTCACTCATCCTAGTACTGCTCTCGCCCAAGCACACATAACTTCGGAGTTCTGATGGGATCCAGTGCATTAGTGCTGGTATTATCGCACCCGACATTGAGTGGGATGTTTATTATTATATCCCTCGAGTACGTGTGGAGCGGGCGGCGATGGACAACACGCGGCACTGCTCTCGCCCAATCAAAACCATGAAGTTAAGCGTTCTGACCCGATGGCAGAGCTAGGATAAGTGACCTCCCTGGGAAGTCCTCATGTCACGACCGTTTACTTAAATTATGGATAAAACAGCCGAAAATAATTTTTTTTAATGAGTTAATTGTCTCCGGAGTAATCTGCGTCATACCCTTCCACACAGAACCGGCTCACGACAACAAAAATCGTTAAATGTTACCAGAAAATAGAAAAAAAATAAGAAGAAGAAAATCGCTAATGTAAAGCTATTATTATGCCGGAGATACGATAAAATGGAACAGGAATCGAATTTCGAACTTCCTAAGCGTATTTCTCAAGGAAACGGAAGCTTAACAGAAGCGGAAAATCGCAAATTAGAGGGTCTTAGAGAAGAAATTCGGCTAAAATTTCGCCAGCTCAATGCGGAGGAATGGGTCTCGTTCATTTGCCCGTTTACAATCAAATTAGCCTAAAATTTTGTCCAAATCCGGCAGTGCCCGAGCGACGTTGATTTCACATGTCTTATCTGGTCCCGATCAAGATTCAGATGATTTGAGCCGAAAATCGTCTACCAACAAGTAATCAAAAATAGAAAAATACAAAAAGGAGTGCAACACGAGGACTTCCCAAGGGGTCACCCATCCTAGTACTGTCTCGCCCAAGCACGCTTAACTTCGGAGTTCTGATGGGATCCGGTGCATTAGTGCTGGTATAATCGCACCCAACATTGAGCGGGATTTTTATTCTTATATCTCTCGAGTACGTGTGGAGCGGGCGACGATGGACAATACGCGGCACTGCTCTCGCCCAATCAGAACGATGAAGTTAAGCGTTCTGGCGCGATGGAAGAGCTAGGGTGGGTGACCTCCCTGGTAAGTCCTCGTGTCGCAACCCTTTATGTAAATTATAGCTAAAACAGTCGAAATAATTGTTTTTAATGAGTTAACCGTCTCCGGAGTAATCTGCGTCATACCCTTCCGCACAGAACCGGCTCACGACAACAAAAATCGCTAAATGTTACCAGAAAATAGAAAAAAAAATAAGAAGAAGAAAATAGCGAATGTAAAGCTATTATTATGCCTGAGATACGATAAAATGGAACAGGAATCGAATTTCGAACTTCCTAAGCGGATTTCTCGAGGAAACGGAAGCTTAACAGAAGCGAAAAATCGCAAATTAGACGGTCTTAGAGAAGGAATTCGGCTAAAATCTCGCCAGCTCATTGCGGAGTAATGAGTCTCGTTCGTTTGCCAGTTTACAATCAAATTAGCCAACAATTTTGTCAAAATCCGACAGTGCCCGAGCTACGTTGATTTCACATGTCTAATCTGGTCCCGATCGAGATTCAGATGATTTCAGCAAAAAATCGGCTGTCAACAAGTAATCAAAAATAGAAAAACACGAAAAGGGGAGCAATACGAGGACTTCCCAGGGGGTCACCCATCCTAGTACTGCTCTCGCCCAAGCACGCTTAACTTCGAAGTTCCTATGGAATCCGGTGCATTAGTGATTTTAATGAGTTAACCATCTCCAGAGTAATATGCGTCACACCCTTCCGCACAGAACCAGTTCACGGCAATATAAATCGCTAAATGTTCCCAGAAAATAGAAAAAAAATAAGTAGAAGAAAATAGTGAATGTAAAGCTATTATAATGCCTAAGATACGATAAAATTGAACAGGAATCGAATTTCGAACTTCCAAAGCGGATTTCTCGAGGAAACGGAAGCTTAACAGAATCGGAAAATCGCAAATTAGAGGGTCTTAGAGAAGGAATTCGGCTAAAATCTCGTCAGCTCTTTGCGGAGTAATGATTCTCGTTCGTTTGCCCGTTTAGAATCAAATTAGGCTACAATTTTTTCCAAATCCGGCAGTGCCCGAGCTACGTAGATTTCACATGTCTTATCTGGTCCCGATCGAGATTCAGATGATTTGAGCCGAAAATCGTCTGTCAACAAGTAATCAAAAATAGAAAAATACGAAAAAGGGTTCAACACGAGGACTTCCCAGGGGGTCACTCATCCTAGTAATGCGTCATACCCTTCCACACAGAACCGGCTCACGACAACAAAAATCGCTAAATGTTCCCAGAAAATAGAAAAGAAATAAGAAGAAGAAAATAGCGAATGTAAAGCTATTATTATGCCTGAGATACGATAAAATGGAACAGGAATCGAATTTCGAACTTCCTAAGCGTATTGCTCAAGGAAACAGAAGCTTAACAGAAGCGGAAAATCGCAAATTAGAGGGTCTTAGAGAAGGAATTCTCCTAAAATCTCGCCAGCTCATTGCGAAGTAATGAGTCTTGTTCGTTTGCCCGTTTACAATAAAATTAGGCTACAATTTTGTCCAAATCCGGCAGTGCCCGAGCTACGTTGATTTCACATGTCTTATCTGGTCCCGATCGAGATTCATATGATTTGAGCCGAAAATCGTATGTCAACAAGTAATCAAAAATAAAAAAACACGAAAAGAGTGCAACACGAGGACTTCCTAGGAGGTCACCCATACTGGTACAGCTCTCGCCCAACCACGCTTAACTTCGGAGTTCTGATGGGATCCGGTGCATTAGTGCTGGTATGATCGCACCCGACATTTAGTGAGATGTTTATTCTTATATCCCTCGTGTACGTGTGGAGAAGACCTTGATGGACAACACGCGGCACTGTTCTATCCCAATCAGAACCATGAAGTTAAGCGTTCTGGCGCGATGGCAGAGCTTGGATGGGTGACCTCCCTGGGAAGTCCTCGTGTCGAGACGATTTACGTAAATTATGGCTAAAACAGCCGAAATAATTGTTTTAAATGAGTTAACCGTCTCCGGAGTAATCGTCGTCATACCATTCCGCACAGAACCGGCTCACGACAATAAAAATCGCTAAATGTTCCCAGAAAATAGAAAAAAAAATAAGAAGAAGAAAATAGCGAATGTAAAGCTATTATAATGCCTGGGATACGATAAAATGGAACCGGAATCGAATATCGAACTTCCTAAGTGGATTTCTCGATGAAACGACAGAAGCGGAAAATCGCAAATTAGAGGGTCTTAGAGAAGGAATTCGGCTAAAATCTCGCCAGCTCATTGCGGAGTAATGAGTCTCGTTCGTTTGCCCGTTTACAATCAAATTAGGCTACAATTTTGTCCAAATCCGGCAGTGCCCGAGCTACGTTGATTTCAAATGTTTTATCTGGTCCCGATCGAGATTCAGATGATTTGAGCCGAAAATCATCTGTCAACAAGTAATTAAAATAGAAAAACACGAAAAGAAGTGCAACACGAGGACTTCCCAGGGAGTCACTCATCCTACTACTGCTCTCGCCCAAGCACACATAACTTCATAGTTCTGATGGGATCCGGTGCATTAGTGCTGGTATTATCGCACCCGACATTGAGTGGGATGTTTATTCTTATATCCCTCGAGTACGTGTGGAGCGGGCGGCGATGGACAACACGCGGCACTACTCTCGCACAATCAAAACAATGAAGTTAAGCGTTCTGGCGCGATGGCAGAGCTAGGATGGGTGACCTCCCTGGGAAGTCGTCGTGTCGCGACCGTTTACTTAAATTATGGATAAAACAGCCGAAAATAATTTTTTTTAATGAGTTAACTGTCTCCGGAGTAATCTACGTCATATCCTTCCACACAGAACCGGCTCACGACAACAAAAATTGCTAAATGTTCCCAGAATATAGAAAAAAAATAAGAAGAAGGAAATAGCGAATGTAAAGCTAGTATTATGCCTGGGATATGATAAAATGGAACCGGAATCGAATTTCGAAATTCCTAAGCAGATTTTTCGAGGAAACGAAAGCTTAACAGAGGCGGTAAATCGCAAATTAGAGGGTCTTAGAGAAGAAATTCGGCTAAAATCTCGTCAGCTCATTGCGGAGTAATGAGTCTCGTTGGTTTGCCCGTTTACAATCAAATTAGCCTACAATTTTGTCCAAATCTGGCAGTGCCTGAGCTACGTTGATTTCACATGTCTTATCTGGTCCCGATCAAGATTCAGATGATTTGAGCCGAAAATCGTCTACCAACAAGTAATCAAAAATAGAAAAATACGAAAAGGAGTGCAACACGAGGACTTCCCAAGGGGTCACCCATCCTAGTACTGTCTCGCCCAAGCACGCTTAACTTCGGAGTTCTGATGGGATCCGGTGCATTAGTGCTGGTATAATCGCACCCAACATTGAGTGAGATTTTTATTCTTACATCTCTCGAGTACGTGTGGAGCGGGCGACGATGGACAACACGCGGCACTGCTCTCGCCCAATCAGAACGATGAAGTTAAGCGTTCTGGCGCGATGGAAGAGCTAGGGTGGGTGACCTCCTTGGGAAGTCCTCGTGTCGCGACCCTTTATGTAAATTATAGCTAAAGCGGTCGAAATAATTGTTTTTAATGAGTTAACCGTCTCCGGAGTAATCTGCGTCAAACTTCCTAAGCGGATTTCTCGAGGAAACGGAAGCTTAACAGAAGCGAAAAATCGCAAAATAGAGGGTCTTAGAGTGGGAATTCGGCTAAAATCTCGCCAGATCATTGCGGAGTAATGAGTCTCGTTTGTTTGCCCGTTTACAATCAAATTAGCCTACAATTTGGTCCAAATCCGGCAGTGCCCGAGCTACGTTGATTTCACATGTCTTATTTGGTCCGATCGAGATTCTGATGATTTGAGCCGAAAATCGGCTGTCAACAAGTAATCAAAAATAGAAAAACATGAAAAGGGGTGCAACACGAGGACTTCCCAGGGGGTCACCCATTCTAGTACTGCTCTTGCCTAAGCACGCTTAACTTCGGAGTTCCTATGGGATCCGGTGCATTAGTGCTGGTCGCACCAGACATTGAGTGGGATGTTTATTCTTATATTTCTCGAGTAGGTGTTGAGCGGGCGACGATGGACAACACGTGGCACTTCTCTCGCCCAATCAGAACCATGAAGTTAAGCGTTCTGGCGCGATGACAGAGCTAGGATGGGTGACCTTCCTGGGAAGTCCTCGTGTCGCGACCGTTTACGTAAATTATGGCTAAAACAGTCAAAATAATTGTTTTTAATGATTTAACCGTCTTTGGAGTAATATGCGTCATACCCTTCGCACAGAACCGGCTCACGGCAACAAAAATCGCTAAATATACCTAGAAAATAGAAAAAAAATAAAAAGAAGAAAATAGCGAATGTAAAGCTATTATTATGCCTGAGATACGATAAAATGGAACAGGAATCGAATTTCAAACTTCCTAAGCGGATTTCTCGAGGAAATGGAAGCTTAACAGAAGCGGAAAATCGCAAATTAGAGGGTTTTAGAGAAGGAATTCGACTAAAATCTCGCCAGCTCATTGCGGAGTAAGGAGACTCGTTCGTTTGCCCGTTTACAATCAAATTAGCCTACAATTTTGTCCAAATCCGGCAGTGCCCGAGCTACGTTGATTTCACATGTCTTATTTGGTCCGATCGAGATTCAGATGATTTGAGCCGAAAATCGTCTATCAACAAGTAATCAAAAATAGAAAAACACGAAAAGGGGTGAAACACGAGGACTTCCCAGGGGGTCACTCATCCTAGTACTGCTCTCGCCCAAGCACACATAACTTCGGAGTTCTGATGGGATCCAGTGCATTAGTACTGGTATTATCGCACCCGACATTGAGTGGGATGTTTATTATTATATCCCTCGAGTACGTGTGGAGCGGGCGGCGATGGACAACACGCGGCACTGCTCCCGCCCAATCAGAACCATGAAATTAAGCGTTCTGGCGCGATGGCAGAGCTAGGATGGGTGACCTTCCTGGGAAGTCCTCGTGTCGCGACCGTTTACGTAAATTATGGCTAAAACAGTCAAAATAATTGTTTTTAATGAGTTAACCGTCTTTGGAGTAATATGCGTCATACCCTTCCGCACAGAACCGGCTCACGGCAACAAAAATCGCTAAATGTACCTAGAAAATAGAAAAAAAATAAAAAGAAGAAAATAGCGAATGTAAAGCTATTATTATGCCTGAGATACGATAAAATGGAACAGGAATCGAATTTCAAACTTCCTAAGCGGATTTCTCGAGGAAATGGAAGCTTAACAGAAGCGGAAAATCGCAAATTAGAGGGTTTTAGAGAAGGAATTCGACTAAAATCTCGCCAGCTCATTGCGGAGTAAGGAGTCTCGTTCGTTTGCCCGTTTACAATCAAATTAGCCTACAATTTTGTCCAAATCCGGCAGTGCCCGAGCTACGTTGATTTCACATGTCTTATCTGGTCTCGATCGAGATTCAGATGATTTGAGCCGAAAATCGGCTGTCAACAAGTAATCAAAAATAGAAAAACATGAAAAGGGATGCAACACGAGGAATTCCCAGGGGGTCACACATCCTAGTACTGCTCTCGCCAAAGCACGCTTAACTTCGGAGTTCCTATGGGATCCGGTGAATTAGTGCTGGTCGCACCAGACATTTAGTGGGATGTTTATTCTTATATCTCTCGAGTACGTGTTATGCGGGCGACGATGGACAACACGCGGCACTGCTCTAGCCCAATCAGAACCATGAAGTTAAGCGTTCTGGCGCGATGGCAGAGCTAGGATGAGTGACCTCCCTGGGAAGTCCTCGTGTCGCGACCGTTTACGTAAATTATGGCTAAAACAGTCGAAATAATTGTTTTTAATGAGTTAACCATCTCCAGAGTAATCTGCGTCACACCATTTCGCACAAAACCGGCTCAAGGCAATATTAATCGCTAAATGTTCCAAGAAAATAGAAAAAAAATAACTAAAAGAAAATAGCGAATGTAAAGCTATTATAATGCCTAAGATACGATAAAATGGAACAGGAATCGAATTTCGAACTTCCAAAGCGGATTTCTCGAGGAAACGGAAGCTTAACAGAATCGGAAAATCGCAAATTAGAGGGTCTTAGAGAAGGAATTCGGCTAAAATCTCGCCAGCTCATTGCGGAGTAATGATTCTCGTTGATTTGCCCGTTTACAATCAAATTAGGCTACAATTTTGTCCAAATCCGGCAGTGCCCGAGCTACGTTGATTTCAAATGTCTTATCTGGTCCCAATCGAGATTCAGATGATTTGAGCCGAAAATCGTCTGTCAACAAGTAATCAAAAATACAAAAACATGAAAAAGGGTGCAACAAGAGGACTTCCCAGGGGGTCACTCATCCTAGTACTGCTCTCTCCCAAGCACACATAACTTCGGAGTTCTGATGGGATCCAGTGCATTAGTGCTGGTATTATCGCACCCGACATTGAGTGGGATGTTTATTATTATATCCCTTGAGTACGTGTGGAGCGGGCGGCGATGGACAACACGCGGCACTGCTCTCGCCCAATCAAAACCATGAAGTTAAGCGTTCTGGCCCGATGGAAGAGCTAGGATGGGTGACCTTCCTGGGAAGTCTTCGTGTCACGACCGTTTACCTAAATTATGGATAAAACAGCCGAAAATAATTTTTTTTAATGAGTTAATTGTCTTCGGAGTAATCTGCGTCATACCCTTCCACACAGAACCGGCTCACGACAACAAAAATCGCTAAATGTTCCCAGAAAATAGAAAAAAATAAGAAGAAGAAAATAGCGAATGTAAAGCTATTATTATGCCTGAGATACGATAAAATGGAACAGGAATCGAATTTCGAACTTCCTAAGCGTATTTCTCAAGGAAACGGAAGCTTAACAGAAGCGGAAAATCGCAAATTAGAGGGTCTTAGAGAAGGAATTCGGCTAAAATCTCGTCAGCTCATTGCGGAGGAATGGGTCTCGTTTGTTTGCCCGTTTACAATCAAATTAGCCTACAATTTTGTCCAAATCCGAAAGTGCCCGAGCTACGTTGATTTCACATGTCTTATCTGGTCCCGATCAAGATTCAGATGATTTGAGCCGAAAATCGTCTACCAACAAGTAATCAAAAATAGAAAAATACGAAAAGGAGTGCAACACGAGGACTTCCCAAGGGGTCACCCATCCTAGTACTGTCTCGCCCAAGCACGCTTAACTTCGGAGTTCTGATGGGATCCGGTGCATTAGTGCTGGTATAATCGCACCCAACATTGAGCGGGATTTTTATTCTTATATCTCTCGAGTACGTGTGGAGCGGGCGACGATGGACAATATGCGGCACTGCTCTCGCCCAATCAGAACGATGAAGTTAAGCGTTCTGGCGCGATGGAAGAGCTAGGGTGGGTGACCTCCCTGGGAAGTCATCGTGTCGCGACCCTTTATGTAAATTATAGCTAAAACAGTCGAAATAATTGTTTTTAATGAGTTAACCATCTCCGGAGTAATCTGCGTCATACCCTTCAGCACAGAACTGGCTCACGGCAACAGAATTCGCTAAATGTTACCAGAAAATAGAAAAAAAAATAAGAAGAAGAAAATAGCGAATGTAAAGCTATTATTATGCCTGAGATACGATAAAATGGAACAAGAATCGAATTTCGAACTTCCTAAGCGGATTTCTCAAGGAAACGGAAGCTTAACAGAAGCGAAAAATCGCAAATTAGAGGGTCTTAGAGAAGGAATTCGGCTAAAATCTCGCCAGCTCATTGCGGAGTAATGAGTCTCGTTCGTTTGCCCGTTTACAATCAAATTAGCCTACAATTTTGTCCAAATCCGACAGTGCCCGAGCTACGTTGATTTCACATGTCTAATCTGGTCCCGATCGAGATTCAGATGATTTGAGCCGAAAATCGGCTGTCAACAAGTAAACAAAAATAGAAAAACACGAAAAGGGGAGCAATACGAGGACTTCCCAGGGGGTCACCCATCCTAGTACTGCTCTCGCCCAAGCACGCTTAACTTCGAAGTTCCTATGGGATCCGGTGCATTAGTAATTTTAATGAGTTAACCATCTCCGGAGTAATCTGCGTCACACCCTTCCGCACAGAACCGGTTCACGACAATATAAATCGCTAAATGTTCCCAGAAAATAGAAAAAAATAAGTAGAAGAAAATAGCGAATGTAAAGCTATTATAATGCCTAAGATACGATAAAATGGAACAGAAATCGAATTTCGAACTTTCAAAGCGGATTTCTCGAGGAAACGGAAGCTTAACAGAATCGGAAAATCGCAAATTTGAGGGTCTTAGAGAAGAAATTTGGCTAAAATCTCGCTAGCTCATTGCGGAGTAATGATTCTCGTTCGTTTGCCCGTTTATAGTCAAATTAGGCTACAATTTTGTCCAAATCCGGCAGTGCCCGAGCTACGTTGATTTCACATGTCTTATCTGGTCCCGATCGAGATTCAGATGATTTGAGCCGAAAATCGTCTGTCAACAAGTAATCAAAAATAGAAAAACACGAAAAAGGGTGCAACACGAGGACTTCCCAGGGGGTCACTCATCCTAGTACTGCTCTCGCCCAAGCACACATAACTTCGGAGTTCTGATGGGATCCAGTGCATTAGTGCTGGTATTATCGCACCCGACATTGAGTGGGATGTTTATTATTATATCCCTCGAGTACGTGTGGAGCGGGCGGCGATGGACAACACGCGGCACTGCTCTCGCCCAATCAAAACAATGAAGTTAAGCGTTCTGGCCCGATGGCAGAGCTAGGATGGGTGACCTCCCTGGGAAGTCCTCGTGTCACGACCGTTTACTTAAATAATGGATAAAACAGCCGAAAATAATTTTTTTTAATGAGTTAATTTTCTCCGGAGTAATCTACGTCATACCCTTCCACACAGAACCGGCTCACGACAACAAAAATCGCTAAATATTCCCAGAAAATAGAAAAAAAATAAGAAGAAGAAAATAGCGAATGTAAAGCTATTATTATGCCTGAGATACGATAAAATGGAACAGGAATCGAATTTCGAACTTCCTAAGCGTATTGCTCAAGGAAACAGAAAATTAACAGAAGCGGAAAATCGCAAATTAGAGGGTCTTAGAGAAGGAATTCTCCTAAAATCTCGCCAGCTCATTGCGAAGTAATGAGTCTCGTTCGTTTGCCCGTTTACAATCAAATTAGGCTACAATTTTGTCCAAATCCGGCAGTGCCCGAGCTACGTTGATTTCACATGTCTTATCTGGTCCCGATCGAGATTCATATGATTTGAGCCGAAAATCGTCTGTCAACAAGTAATCAAAAATAGAAAAACAAGAAAAGGGGTGCAACACGAGGACTTCCCAGGGGGTCAGTCATCCTAGTACTGCTCTCGCCCAAGCACACATAACTTCGGAGTTCTGATGGGATCCGGTGCATTAGTGCCGGTATGATCGCACCCGATATTGAGTGGGATGTTTATTTTTATATCCCTCGAGTACGTGTGGAGCACGCGGCGACGGACAACACGCGGCACTGCTCTCGCTCAATCAAAACCATGAAGTTAAGCGTTCTGGCGCGATGGCAAAGCTAGGATGGGTGACTTCCCAGGGAAGTCCTCGTGTCGCGACCGTTTACGTAAATTATGGATAAAACAGTCGAAAATAATTTTTTTAATGAGTTAACCGTCTCCGGAGTAATCTGCGTCATACCCTTCCACACAGATTAGGCTCACGACAACAAAAATTGCTAAATGTTACCAAAAAATAGAAAAATATAAGAAGAAGAAAATAGCGAATGTAAAGCTATTATTATGCCTGTGATACTATAAAATGGAACCGGAATCGAATTTCGAACTTCCTAAGCGGATTTCTCGAGGAAACGGAAGCTTAACTGAAGTGGAAAATAGCAAATTAGAGGGTCTCAGAGAAGGAATTCGGCTAAAATCTCGCCAGCTCATTGCGTAGTAATGAGTCTCGTTCGTTTGCCCGTTTACAATCAAATTAGGCTACAAATTTGTTCAAATGTCTTATCTGGTCCCGATCGAGATTCAGATGATTTGAGCCGAAAATCGTATGTCAACAAGTAATCAAAAATAGAAAAACACGAAAAGAGTGCAACACGAGGACTTCCCAGGAGGTCACCCATCCTGGTACAGCTCTCGCCCAAGCACGCTTAACATCGGAGTTCTGATGGGATCCGGTGCATTTGTGCTGGTATGATCGCAGCCGACATTTAGTGAGATGTTTATTCTTATATCCCTCGCGTACGTGTGGAGTAGGCGGCGATGGACAACACGTGGCACTGTTCTATCCCAATCAGAACAATGAAGTTAAGCGTTCTGGCGCGATGGCAGAGCTTGGATGGGTGACCTCCCTGGGAAGTCCTCTTGTCGAGACGATTTACGTAAATTATGGCTAAAACAGCCGAAATAATTGTTTTAAATGAGTTAACCGTCTTCGGAGTAATCGGCGTCATACCATTCCGCACAGAACCGGCTCACGACAACAAAAATCACTATATATTCCCAGAAAATAGAAAAAAAAATAAGAAGAAGAAAATAGCGAATGTAAAGCTATTATTATGCCTGGGATACGATAAAATGGAACCGGAATCGAATATCGAACTTCCTAAGCGGATTTCTCGATGAAACGACATAAGCGGAAAATCGCAAATTAGAGGGTCTTAGAGAATGAATTCGGCTAAAATCTCGCCAGCTCACGGTACCGGCTCACGACAACAAAAATCGCTAAATGTTCCCAGAATATAGAAAAAAATAAGAAGAAGGAAATAGCGAATGTAAAGCTACTATTATGCCTGGGATATGATAAAATGGAACCGGAATCGAATTTCGAAATTCCTAAGCGGATTTCTCGATGAAACAGAAGCTTAACAGAAGCGGAAAATCGCAAATTAGAGTGTCTTAGAGAAGGAATTCGGCTAAAATCTCGTCAGCTCATTGCGGAGCAATGAGTCTCGTCCGTTTGCCCGTTTACGATCAAATTAGGCTACATTTTTGTCCAAATCCGGCAGTGCCTGAGCTACGTTGATTTCACATGTCTTATTTGGTCCCGATCGAGATTCAGATGATTTTAGCCGAAAATCGGCTGTCAACAAGTAATCAAGAATAGAAAAGAACGAAAAAGGATGCAACACGAGGACTTCCCATGGGTCACCCATCCTAGTACTGCTCTTGCCCAAGCACGCATAACTTCGGAGTTCTGATGGGATCCTATGCATTAGTGCTGGTATGATCGCACCCGACATTGAGTGGGATGTTTATTCTTATATCTCTCGAGCACATGTGGAGCGGGCAACGATGGACAACACGCGGCACGGCTCTCGCCCAATCAGAACCATGAAGTTAAGCGTTCTGGCGCGATGGCAGAGCTAGGATGGGTGACCTTCCTGGGAAGTCATTGTGTCGTGACCGTTTACGTAAATTATGGCTAAAACAGTCAAAATAATTGTTTTTAATGAGTTAACCGTCTCCGGAGTAATCATCGTCATACCCTTCCGCACAGAACCGGCTCACGGCAACAAAAATCGCTAAATGTTCCCAGAAAATAGAAAAAAAATAAGAAGAAGAAAATAGCGAATGTAAAACTATTATTATGCCTGAGATAAGATAAAATGGAAAAGGAAACGAATTTCGAACTTCCTAAGCGGATTTCTCGAGGAAACGGAAGCTTAACAGAAGCGGAAAATCGCAAATTAGAGGGTCTTAGAGAAGGAATTCAACTAAAATCTCGCCAGCTCATTGCGGAGTAATGATTCTCGTTCGTTTGCCCGTTTACAATCAAATTAGCCTACAATTTTGTCCAATTCCGGCAGTGCCCGAGCTACGTTGATTTCACATGTCTTATTTGGTCCCGATCGAGATTCAGATGATTTGAGCCGAAAATCGGCTGTCAACAAGTAATCAAAAATAGAAAAACACGAAAAGGGGTGCAACACGAGGGCTTCCCAGGGGGTCACACATCCTAGTACTGCTCTTGCCCAAGCACGCTTAACTTCGGAGTTCTGACGGGATTCGGTGCATGAGTGGTGGTATGATCGCACCCGACATTGAGTGGGATGTTTATTCTTATATCTTTCGAGTACGTGTGGAGCAGGCGACGATGGACAACACGTGGCACTGCTCTCGCCCAATCAGAACCATGAAGTTAAGAGTTAGGATGGGTGACCTCTCTGAGAAGTCCTCGTGTTGCGACCGTTTACGTAAATTATGGATAAAACAGTCGAAATAATTGTTTTTAATGAGTTAACCGTCTCCGGAGTAATTTGCGTCATACCCTTCCGAACAAAACCGGCTCACGGCAAAAAAAATCTCTAAATGTTCCCAGAAAATAGAAAAAAAAATAAGAAGAAGAAAATAGCGAATGTAAAGCTATTATTATGCCTGAGATACGATAAAATGGAACAGGAATCGAATTTCGAACATTCTAAGCGGATTTCTCGAGGAAACGGAAGCTTAAAAGAAGCAGAAAATCGCAAAGTAGAGGGTTTTAGAGAAGGAATTCGGCTAAAATCTCGCCAGCTCGTTGCAGAGTAATGAGTCTCGTTCGTTTGCCCGTTTACAATCAAATTAGCCTACAAATTTGTCCAAATCCGGCAGTGCCCGAGCTATGTTGATTTCACATTTCTTATTTGGTCCCGATCGAGATTCAGATGATTTGAACCGAAAATCGCCTGTCAACAAGTAATCAAAAATAGAAAAACACGAAAAGGGGTGCAACACGAGGACTTCCCAGCGGGTCACCCATCCTAGTACTGCTCTCGCCCAATCACGCTTAACTCCGGAGTTCTAATGGGATCCGGTGCATTAGTGCTAGCATGATAGCACCCGACATTGAGTGGGATGTTTATTCTTATATCTCTCGAGTACGTGTGGAGCGGGCGACGATGGACAACACGCGGCATAGCTCACGACCAATCAGAACGATGAAGTTAAGCGTTCTGGCGCGATGGTAGAGCTAGGATGGGTGACCTCCCTAGGAAGTCCTCGTGTCGGACCGTTTATGTAAATTATAGCTAAAACAGTCGAAATAATTGTTTTTAATGAGTTAACCATCTCCAGATTAATCTGCGTCATACTCTTTTCCGCACAGAACCGGCTCACGATAACAAAAATCGCTAAATGTTCCCAAAAAATAAAAAAAAATAAGAAGAAGAAAATAGCGAATGTAAAGCTATTATTATGCCTGGGATACCATAAGATGGAACCAGAATCGAATTTCGGACTTCCTAAGCGGATTTCTCGAGGAAACGGAAGTTTAACAGTCAAATTAGCCTACAATTTTGTCCAAATCCGGCAGTGCCCGAGCTACGTTGATTTCACATGTCTTATCTACTCCCGATAGAGATTTAGATGATTTGAGCTGAAAATCGTCTGTCAACAAGTAATCAAAAATAGAAAAACACGAAAAAAGGTGCAACACGAGGGCTTCCCAGGGGGTCACACATCCTAGTACTGCTCTCGCCCAAGCACGCTTAACTTCGAAATTCTGAAGGGATCCGGTGCATTATTGCTAGTATGATCGCACCCGACATTGAGTGGATTTTTAAATTTAGATCTTTCGAGTACGTGTGGAGCGTGCAACGATGGACAACACGCGGCACTACTCTCCCCCAATAAGAACCATGAAGTTAAGCGTTCTGGCGCGATGGCAAAGATAGGATGGGTGACCTTCCTGGGAAGTCCTCGTGTCACGACCGTATACGTAAATTATGGCTAAAACAGTCGAAATAATTGTTTTTAATGAGTTAACCGTCTCCGGAGTAATCTGCGACATACCCTTCCTCACAGAACCAGCTCACAGCAACAAAAATCGCTAAATGTTCCCTGAAAATAGAAAAAAAATAAGAAGAAGAAAATAGCGAATGTAAAGCTATTATTATGCATGAGATACGAGAAAATGGAATAGGAATCGAATTTCGAACTTCTTAATCGGATTTCTCGATGAAACGGAAGCTTAACTGAAGCGGAAAATCGTAAATTAGAGGGCTTTAGAGAAGGAATTCGGCTAAAATCTCGATCCGCAATGAGCCTCGTTCGTTGCCCGTTTACAATCAAATTAGGCTACAATTTTGTCAAAATCCGGCAGTGCCCGAGCTACGTTGATTTCACAAGTTTTATCTGGTCCCGATCGAGATTCAGATTATTTTAGCCGAAAATCGGCTGTCAACAAGTAATCAAAAATAGAAAAACACAAAAAGGAGTGCAACACGAGAACTTCCCAAGGGGTCACCCATCCTAGTGCTGTACTCGCCCAAGCACGCTTAACATCGGAGTTCTGATGGGATCCGGTGCATTAGTTCTAGTATGATAGCATCCGACATTGTGTGGGATGTTTATTCTTATATCTCTCGAGTACGTGTGGAGCGGGCGACGATGGACAACACGCGGTACAGCTCTCGCACAATCAGAACCATGAAGTTATGCGTTCTGGCGCGATGGCAGAGCTTGGATGGGTGACCTCCCTGGGAAGTTCTCGTGTCGCGACCGTTTACGTAAATTATGGCTAAAACAGTCGAAATAATTGTTTTTAATGAGTTAACCCTCTCCGGAGTAATCTGCGTCATAACCTTCCGCACAGAACCGGCTCACGGCAACAAAAATCGCTAAATGTTCCCAGAAAATAGAAAAAAAATAAGAAGAAAAAAATATCGAATGTAAAGTTATTATTATGCCTGAGATACGATAAAATGGAACAGGAATCGAATTTGGAACTTTCTAAGCGGATTTCTCGAGGAAACAGAAGCTTAACAGAAGCGGAAAATCGCAAATTAGAGGGTCTTAGAGAAGGAATTCGGCTAAAATCTCGCCAGCTCATTGCGTAGTAATGAGTCTCGTTCGTTTGCCCGTTTACAATCAAATTAGGCTACAATTTTGTCCGAATCCGGTTGTGCCCGAGCTACGTTGATTTCACATGTCTTATTTGGTCCCGATCGAGATTCAGATGATTTGAGCCGAAAATCGTCTGTCAACAAGTAATCAAAAACAGAAAAACACGAAAAGAGGTGCAACACGAGGGCTTCCCAGTGTCACCCATCCTAGTACTGCACTCGCCCAAGCACGCTTAACTTCGGAGCTCTGATAGGATCCAGTGCATTAGTGCTGGTATGATCGCACCTGACATTGAGTAGGATGTTTATTCTTATATCCCTCAAGTATGTGTGGAGCGAGCGGCGATGGACAACACGCGGCACTGCTCTCGCCCAATCAGAACTATGAAGTTTGCGTTCTAGCGCGATGGCAGAGCTAGGATGAGTGACCTCCCTGGGAAGTCCTTGTGTCGCGACCGTTTACGTAAATTATGCCTAAAACAGTCGAAATAATTGTTTTAATGAGTAAACCGTCTCCGGAGTAATCTGCGTCATACCCTTCTGCACAGAACCGGCTCACTACAATAAAAATCGCTAAATGTTCCTAGAAAATAGAAAAAAAATAAGAAGAAGAAAATAGCGAATGTAAAGCTATTATTATGCCTGAGATACGATAAAATGGAACAAGAATCGAATTTCGAACTTCCTAAGCGGATTTCTAGAGGAAACAGAAACTTAACAGAAGCGGAAAATTTCAAATTAGAGGGTCTTAGAGAAGGAATTCGGCTAAAATCTTGTCAGCTCATTGCGGAGTAATGAGTCTCATTTTTTTGCCCGTTTACAATCAAATTAGGCTACAATTTTGTTTAAATCCGACAGTGCCCGAGCTACGTTGATTTCACATGTCTTATCTAGTCCCGATCGAGATTCAGATGATTTGAGCCGAAAATCGTCTGTCAACAAGTAATCAAAAATAGATTAACACGAAAAAAGGTGCAACATGAGGACTTCCCAGAGGGTCACCCATCCTAGTACTGCTCTAGCCCAAGCACGGTTGACTTCGGAGTTCTGTTGGGATCCGGTGCATTAGTGCTGGTATGATTGCACTCGACATTGAGTGGGATTTTTATTCTTATATCCCTCGAGTACGTATGGAGCGGGCGGCGATGGACAACATGCGGTACTGCTCTCTCCCAATAAGAACCATGAAGTTAAGCGTTCTAGCGCGATGGCAGAGCTATGATGGGTGACCTCCCTGGGAAGTCCTCGTGTCGCGACCGTTTACGTAAATTATGGCTAAAACAGTCGAAATAATTGTTTTTAATGAGTTAATCGAATCCGGAGTAATCTACGTCATACCCTGCCGCACAGAACCGGCTTACGACTACAAAAATCGCTAAATGTTCCTAGAAAATAGAAAAAAAATAAGAAGAAAAAAATAGAGAATGTAAAGCTATTATTATGCCTGTGATACGATAAAATGGAACCGAAATCGAATTTCGAACTTCCTAAGCGGATTTCTCGAGGAAACGGAAGCTTAACAGAAGCAGAAAATCGCAAATTAGAGGGTCTTAGAGAAGGAATTCTGCTAAAATCTCGTCATCTCATTGTGGAGTAATGAGTCTCGTTCGTTTGCCTGTTTACAATCAAATTAGGCTACAATTTTGTCCAAATCCGGCATATCCCTAGCTACGTTGATTTCACATGCCTTATCTGGTCACGATCGAGATTCAAACGATTTGAGCCAAAAATCGGCTGTCAACACGTAATCAAAAATAGAAAATCTCGAAAAGGGGTGCAACACGAGGACTTATTAGGGGTCATCCATCCTAGCACTGCTCTTGCCCAAGCACGCTTAACTTCGGAGTTCTGATGGGATCCGGTGCATTAGTTCTGGTATGATCGCACTCGACATTGAGTGGGATGTTTATTCTTATATCTCCCGAGTACGTGTGGAGCGGGCGAATATGGACAACACGCGGCACTGTTCTCGCCCAGTAAGAACCATGAAGTTAAGCGTTCTGGCGCGATGGCAGAGCTAGGATGGGTGACCTTCCTGGGAAGTCCTCGTGTTGCGACCGTTTACGTAAATTATGGCTAAAACAGTCGAAATAATTGTTTTTAATGAGTTAACCGGCTCGGGAGTAATCTCTGTCATACCCTTCCGCACAGAACCGGCTCACGGCAACAAAAATCGCTAAAAGTTCCCAGAAAATAGAAAAAAAAATAAGAAGAAGAAAATATCGAATGTAAAGCTATTATTATGCCTGAAATACGATAAAATGGAACAGGAATCGAATTTCAAACTTTCTTAGAGGATTTCTCGAGGAAACAAAAGCTTAACAAAAGCGAAAAATAGCAAATTAGAGGGTCTTAGAAAAGGAAATCGGCTAAAATCTCGCCAGCTCATTGCATAGTAATAAGTCTCGTTCGTTTGCTCGTTTACAATCAAATTAGGCTACAATTTTGTCCAAATCCGGCAGTGCCCGAGCTACGTTGATTTCACATGTCTTATCTGGTCCCGATCGAGATTCAGATGATTTGAGCCGAAAATTGTCTGTCAACAAGTAATCAAAAATAGAAAAACACGAAAAGAGGTGCAACACGAGGACTTCCCAAGGGTCACCCATCCTAGTACAGCACTCGCCCAAGCACGCTTAACTTCGGAGTTCTGATGGGATCCAGTGCACTAGTGCTGGTATGATCGCACCTGCCATTGAGTAGGATGTTTATTCTTATATCCCTCGAGTACGTGTGGAGCGGGCGGCGATGGACAACACGCGGCACTGCTCTCTCCTAATCATAACCATGAAGTTAAGCGTTCTCGCGCGATGGTAGAGATAGGATGGGTGACCACCCTGGGAAGTCCTCGTGTCGCGACCGTTTACGTAAATTATGGCTAAAACAGTCGAAATAATTGTTTTAATGAGTTAACCGTCTCCGGAGTAATCTGCGTCATACCCTTCCCCACAGAACCGGCTCACGACAACAAAAATCGCTAAATGTTCCCACAAAATAGAAAAAAAAATAAGAAAAAGAAAATAACGAATGTAAAGCTATTATTATGCCTGGGATACGATAAAATGGAACCAGAATCGAATTTCAAACTTCCTAAGCGGATTTCTCAAGGAAACGGAAGCTTAACAGAAGCGGAAAATCGCAAATTAGAGAGTCTTAGAGAAGAAATTCGGCTAAAATCTCGTCAGCTCATTGCGGAGAAATGAGTCTCGTTCGTTTGCCCGTTTACAATCAAATTAGCCTACAATTTTGTCCAATTCCGGCAGTGCCCGAGCTACGTTGATTTCACATTTCTTATTTGGTCCCGATCGAGATTCAGATGATTTGAGCCGAAAATCGGCTGTCAACAAGTAATCAAAAATAGAAAAACACGAAAAGGGGTGCAACACGAGGGCTTCCCAGGGGGTCACACATCTTAGTACTGCTCTTGCCCAAGCACGCTTAACTTCGGAGTTCTGACGGGATTCGGTGCATGAGTGCTGGTATGATCGCACCCGACATTGAGTGGGATGTTTATTCTTATATCTTTCGAGTACGTGTGGAGCAGGCGACGATGGACAACACGTGGCACTGCTCTCGCCCAATCAGAACCATGAAGTTAAGAGTTAGGATGGGTGACCTCTCTGAGAAGTCCTCGTGTTGCGACCGTTTACGTAAATTATGGATAAAACAGTCGAAATAATTGTTTTTAATGAGTTAACCGTCTCCGGAGTAATTTGCGTCATACCCTTCCGCACAAAACCGGCTCACGGCAAAAAAAATCTCTAAATGTTCCCAGAAAATAGAAAAAAAAATAAGAAGAAGAAAATAGCGAATGTAAAGCTATTATTATGCCTGGCATACGATAAAATGGAACAGGAATCGAATTTCGAACATTCTAAGCGGATTTCTCGAGGAAACGGAAGCTTAAAAGAAGCAGAAAATCGCAAAGTAGAGGGTTTTAGAGAAGGAATTCGGCTAAAATCTCGCCAGCTCGTTGCAGAGTAATGAGTCTCGTTCGTTTGCCCGTTTACAATCAAATTAGCCTACAAATTTGTCCAAATCCGGCAGTGCCCGAGCTATGTTGATTTCACATTTCTTATTTGGTCCCGATCGAGATTCAGATGATTTGAACCGAAAATCTCCTGTCAACAAGTAATCAAAAATAGAAAAACACGAAAAGGGGTGCAACAGGAGGACTTGCCAGCGGGTCACCCATCCTAGTACTGCTCTCGCCCAATCACGCTTAACTCCGGAGTTCTGATGGGATCCGGTGCATTAGTGCTAGCATGATAGCACCCGACATTGAGTGGGATGTTTATTCTTATATCTCTCGAGTACGTGTGGAGCGGGCGACGATGGACAACACGCGGCACAGCTCACGACCAATCAGAACGATGAAGTTAAGCGTTCTGGCGCGATGGTAGAGCTAGGATGGGTGACCTCCCTAGGAAGTCCTCGTGTCGGACCGTTTATGTAAATTATAGCTAAAACAGTCGAAATAATTGTTTTTAATGAGTTAACCATCTCCAGATTAATCTGCGTCATACTCTTTTCCGCACAGAACCGGCTCACGATAACAAAAATCGCTAAATGTTCCCAAAAAATAAAAAAAAATAAGAAGAAGAAAATAGCGAATGTAAAGCTATTATTATGCCTGGGATACCATAAGATGGAACCAGAATCGAATTTCGGACTTCCTAAGCGGATTTCTCGAGGAAACGGAAGTTTAACAGTCAAATTAGCCTACAATTTTGTCCAAATCCGGCAGTGCCCGAGCTACGTTGATTTCACATGTCTTATCTACTCCGGATAGAGATTTAGATGATTTGAGCCGAAAATCGTCTGTCAACAAGTAATCAAAAATAGAAAAACACGAAAAAGGGTGCAACACGAGGGCTTCCCAGGGGGTCACACATCCTAGTACTGCTCTCGCCCAAGCACGCTTAACTTCGAAATTCTGAAGGGATCCGGTGCATTATTGCTAGTATGATCGCACCCGACATTGAGTGGATTTTTAATTTTGGATCTTTCGAGTACGTGTGGAGCGTGCAACGATGGACAACACGCGGCACTACTCTCCCCCAATAAGAACCATGAAGTTAAGCGTTCTGGCGCGATGGCAAAGATAGGATGGGTGACCTTCCTGGGAAGTCCTCGTGTCACGACCGTATACGTAAATTATGGCTAAAACAGTCGAAATAATTGTTTTTAATGAGTTAACCGTCTCCAGAGTAATCTGCGACATACCCTTCCTCACAGAACCAGCTCACAGCAACAAAAATCGCTATATGTTCCCAGAAAATAGAAAAAAAATAAGAAGAAGAAAATAGCGAATGTAAAGCTATTATTATGCATGAGATACGAGAAAATGGAATAGGAATCGAATTTCGAACTTCTTAATCGGATTTCTCGATGAAACGGAAGCTTAACTGAAGCGGAAAATCGTAAATTAGAGGGCTTTAGAGAAGGAATTCGGCTAAAATCTCGATCCGCAATGAGCCTCGTTCGTTGCCCGTTTACAATCAAATTAGGCTACAATTTTGTCAAAATCCGGCAGTGCCCGAGCTACGTTGATTTCACAAGTTTTATCTGGTCCCGATCGAGATTCAGATTATTTTAGCCGAAAATCGGCTGTCAACAAGTAATCAAAAATAGAAAAACACAAAAAGGAGTGCAACACGAGAACTTCCCAAGGGGTCACCCATCCTAGTGCTGTGTACTCGCCCAAGCACGCTTAACATCGGAGTTCTGATGGGATCCGGTGCATTAGTTCTAGTATGATAGCATCCGACATTGTGTGGGATGTTTATTCTTATATCTCTCGAGTACGTGTGGAGCGGGCGACGATGGACAACACGCGGTACTGCTCTCGCACAATCAGAACCATGAAGTTAAGCGTTCTGGCGCGATGGCAGAGCTAGGATGGGTGACCTCCCTGGGAAGTTCTCGTGTCGCGACCGTTTACATAAATTATGGCTAAAACAGTCGAAATAATTGTTTTTAATGAGTTAACCCTCTCCGGAGTAATCTGCGTCATAACCTTCCGCACAGAACCGGCTCACGGCAACAAAAATCGCTAAATGTTCCCAGAAAATAGAAAAAAAATAAGAAGAAAAAAATATCGAATGTAAAGCTATTATTATGCCTGAGATACGATAAAATGGAACAGGAATCGAATTTGGAACTTTCTAAGCGGATTTCTCGAGGAAACAGAAGCTTAACAGAAGCGGAAAATCGCAAATTCGAGGGTCTTAGAGAAGGAATTCGGCTAAAATCTCGCCAGCTCATTGCGTAGTAATGAGTCTCGTTCGTTTGCCCGTTTACAATCAAATTAGGCTACAATTTTGTCCGAATCCGGTTGTGCCCGAGCTACGTTGATTTCACATGTCTTATTTGGTCCCGATCGAGATTCAGATGATTTGAGCCGAAAATCGTCTGTCAACAAGTAATCAAAAACAGAAAAACACGAAAAGAGGTGCAACACGAGGGCTTCCCAGTGTCACCCATCCTAGTACTGCACTCGCCCAAGCACGCTTAACTTCGGAGCTCTGATAGGATCCAGTGCATTAGTGCTGGTATGATCGCACCTGACATTGAGTAGGATGTTTATTCTTATATCCCTCAAGTATGTGTGGAGCGAGCGGCGATGGACAACACGCGGCACTGCTCTCGCCCAATCAGAACTATGAAGTTTGCGTTCTAGCGCGATGGCAGAGCTAGGATGAGTGACCTCCCTGGGAAGTCCTTGTGTCGCGACCGTTTACGTAAATTATGCCTAAAACAGTCGAAATAATTGTTTTAACGAGTAAACCGTCTCCGGAGTAATCTGCGTCATACCCTTCTGCACAGAACCGGCTCACTACAATAAAAATCGCTAAATGTTCCTAGAAAATAGAAAAAAAAATAAGAAGAAGAAAATAGCGAATGTAAAGCTATTATTATGCCTGAGATACGATAAAATGGAACAAGAATCGAATTTCGAACTTCCTAAGCGGATTTCTAGAGGAAACAGAAACTTAACAGAAGCGGAAAATTTCAAATTAGAGGGTCTTAGAGAAGGAATTCGGCTAAAATCTTGTCAGCTCATTGCGGAGTAATGAGTCTCATTTTTTTGCCCGTTTACAATCAAATTAGGCTACAATTTTGTTTTAATCCGACAGTGCCCGAGCTACGTTGATTTCACATGTCTTATCTAGTCCCGATCGAGATTCAGATGATTTGAGCCGAAAATCGTCTGTCAACAAGTAATCAAAAATAGATTAACACGAAAAAAGGTGCAACATGAGGACTTCCCAGAGGGTCACCCATCCTAGTACTGCTCTAGCCCAAGCACGGTTGACTTCGGAGTTCTGTTGGGATCCGGTGCATTAGTGCTGGTATGATTGCACTCGACATTTAGTGGGATTTTTATTCTTATATCCCTCGAGTACGTGTGGAGCGGGCGGCGATGGACAACATGCGGCACTGCTCTCTCCCAATAAGAACCATGAAGTTAAGCGTTCTAGCGCGATGGCAGAGCTATGATGGGTGACCTCCCTGGGAAGTCCTCGTGTCGCGACCGTTTACGTAAATTATGGCTAAAACAGTCGAAATAATTGTTTTTAATGAGTTAATCGAATCCGGAGTAATCTACGTCATACCCTGCCGCACAGAACCGGCTCACGACTACAAAAATCGCTAAATGTTCCTAGAAAATAGAAAAAAAATAAGAAGAAAAAAATAGAGAATGTAAAGCTATTATTATGCCTGGGATACGATAAAATGGAACCGAAATCGAATTTCGAACTTTCTAAGCGGATTTCTCGAGGAAACGGAAGCTTAACAGAAGCAGAAAATCGCAAATTAGAGGGTCTTAGAGAAGGAATTCTGCTAAAATCTCGTCATCTCATTGTGGAGTAATGAGTCTCGTTCGTTTGCCTGTTTACAATCAAATTAGGCTACAATTTTGTCCAAATCCGGCATATCCCGAGCTACGTTGATTTCACATGCCTTATCTGGTCACGATCGAGATTCAGATGATTTGAGCCAAAAATCGGCTGTCAACACGTAATCAAAAATAGAAAATCTCGAAAAGGGGTGCAACACGAGGACTTATTAGGGGTCACCCATCCTAGCACTGCTCTTGCCCAAGCACGCTTAACTTCGGAGTTCTGATGGGATCCGGTGCATTAGTTCTGGTATGATCGCACCCGACATTGAGTGGGATGTTTATTCTTATATCTCCCGAGTACGTGTGGAGCGGGCGAATATGGACAACACGCGGCACTGTTCTCGCCCAATAAGAACCATGAAGTTAAGCGTTCTGGCGCGATGGCAGAGCTAGGATGGGTGACCTTCCTGGGAAGTCCTCTTGTTGCGACCGTTTACGTAAATTATGGTTAAAACAGTCGAAATAATTGTTTTTAATGAGTTAACCGGCTCGGGAGTAATCTCCGTCATACCCTTCCGCACAGAACCGGCTCACGGCAACAAAAATCGCTAAAAGTTCCCAGAAAATAGAAAAAAAAATAAGAAGAAGAAAATATCGAATGTAAAGCTATTATTATGCCTGAAATACGATAAAATGGAACAGGAATCGAATTTCAAACTTTCTTAGAGGATTTCTCGAGGAAACAAAAGCTTAACAAAAGCGAAAAATCGCAAATTAGAGGGTCTTAGAAAAGGAAATCGGCTAAAATCTCGCCAGCTCATTGCATAGTAATAAGTCTCGTTCGTTTGCTCGTTTACAATCAAATTAGGCTACAATTTTGTCCAAATCTGGCAGTGCCCGAGCTACGTTGATTTCACATGTCTTATCTGGTCCCGATCGAGATTCAGATGATTTGAGCCGAAAATTGTCTGTCAACAAGTAATCAAAAATAGAAAAACACGAAAAGAGGTGCAACACGAGGACTTCCCAAGGGTCACCCATCCTAGTACAGCACTCGCCCAAGCACGCTTAACTTCGGAGTTCTGATGGGATCCAGTGCACTAGTGCTGGTATGATCGTACCTGCCATTGAGTAGGATGTTTATTCTTATATCCCTCGAGTACGTGTGGAGCGGGCGGCGATGGACAACACGGGGCACTGCTCTCGCCCAATCAGAACCATGAAGTTTGCGTTTTGGCGCGATGGCAGAGCTAGGATGGGTGACCTCCCTGGGAAGTCCTCGTGTCGCGACCGTTTACGTAAATTATGGCTAAAACAGTCGAAATAATTGTTTTAATGAGTTAACCGTCTCCGGAGTAATCTGCGTCATACCCTTCCCCACAGAACCGGCTCACGACAACAAAAATCGCTAAATGTTCCCACAAAATAGAAAAAAAAATAAGAAAAAGAAAATAACGAATGTAAAGCTATTATTATGCCTGGGATACGATAAAATGGAACCAGAATCGAATTTCAAACTTCCTAAGCGGATTTCTCAAGGAAACGGAAGCTTAACAGAAGCGGAAAATCGCAAATTAGAGAGTCTTAGAGAAGAAATTCGGCTAAAATCTCGTCAGCTCATTGCGGAGAAATGAGTCTCGTTCGTTTGCCCGTTTACAATCAAATTAGGCTACAATTTTGTCCAAATCCGGTAGTGCCTGAGCTATGTTGATTTCACATGTCTTATCTGGTCCCGATCGAGATTCAGATGATTTGAGCCGAAAATCGTCTGTCAACAAGTAATCAAAAATAGAAAAACACGAAAAGGGGTGCATCACGAGGACTTCCCAGGGGGTCACCCATCCCTGTACTGCTCTCGCCCAAGCACCCTTAACTTCGGAGTTCTGATGGGATCCGGTTCATTACTGCTGGTATGATCGCACTCGAAATTGAGTGGGATTTTTATTGTTATATCCCTCGAGTACGTATGGAGTCGGCGGCGATAGACAACATTTGGCAATGCTCTCGTCCAATCAGAACAATAAAGTTAACCGTTCTGGCGCGATGCCCAAGCTATGATGGGTGACCTCCTTGGGAAGTCCTGAAGTCACGACCGTTTACGTAATTTATGGGTAAAACAGTCGAAATAATTGTTTTTAATGAGTTAAACGTCTCCGGAGTAATCTACGTCATACCTTTCCGCTCAGAACCAGCTCACGACAACAGAAATCGCTAAATGTTCCCAGAAAATAGAAAAAAATAAGAATAAGAAAAAATCGAATGTAAATCTATTATTATGCTTGGGATACGATAAAATGGAACCGGAATCGAATTTCAAACTTCCTAAGCGGATTTCACGAGGAAACGGAAGCTTAACAGAAACGGAAAATCGCAAATTAGAGGGTCTTCGAGAAGGAATTCGGATAAAATCTCGCCAGTACATTGCGGAGCAATGAGTCTCGTTCATTTGCCTGTTCACAATCAAATTATGCTACAATTTTGTCCAAATCCGACAGTGCCCGAGCTACGTTTATTTCACATGTCTTATCTGGTCCCAATCGAGATTCAGATGATTTGAGCCGAAAATCGTCTGTCAACAAGTAATCAAAAATAGAAAAACACGAAAAGGGGTGCAACACGAGGACATTAAGTGGGATGTTTATTCTTATATCTCTCGAGCACGTGTGGAGCAGGCGGCGATGGACAACACGCGGCACTGCTCTAGCCCAATCAGAACCATGAAGTTAAGCGTTCTGGTGCGACGACAGAGCTAAGATGGGTGATCTCCCTGGGAATTCCTCGTGTCGCGACCGTTTACATAAATTATTGCTAAAACAGTCGAAATAATTGTTTTTAATGAGTTAATCGTCTCCGGAATAATCTGCGTCATACCCTTCCGCACTTAACCAGCTTACGACAACAAAAATCGCTAAATGTTCATAGAAAATAGAAAAAAAAATAAGAAGTAGAAAATAGCGAAAGTAAAGCTATTATTATGCTTGGGATACGATAAAATGGAACCGGAGTCGAATTTCGGACTTCCTAAGCGAATTTCCCGAGGAAACGGAAGCTTAACAGAAGCGGAAAATCGCAAATTAGAGGGTCTTAGAGAATGAATTTGGCTAAAATCTTGCCAGCTCATTGCGAAGCAATGAATCTCGTTCGTTTGCCAGTTTACAATCAAATTAGCCTACAATTTTGTCCAAATCCGGCAGTTCTCGAGCTACGTTGATTTCACATGTTTTATCTGGTCCCGATCGAGATTCAGATGATTTGAGCCGAAAATAGTCTGTCAACAAGTAATCAAAAATATAAAAACACGAAAAAGGGTGCAACCAAGGACTTCCCAGGGGGTCACCCATCCTAGTACTGCTCTCGCACAAGCACGCATAACTTAGGAGTTTTGATGGGATCCGGTGCTTTAGTGCTAGTATGATCGCACCCGACATTGAGTGTGATGTTTATTCTTATATCCCTCGAGTACTTGTGGAGTGGGCGACGATAGACAACACGCGGCACTTCTCTCGCCCAATCAGAACCATGAAGCTAAGTGTTCTGGCGCGATGGCAGAGCGAGGATGGGTGACCTCCCTGGGCAGTCCTCTTGTCGCGATCGTTTATGTAAATTAAGGCTAAAAGAGTCGAAATATTTGTTTTTAATGAGTAAAACGTCTCCGGAGTAATCTGCGTCATACCCTTCTGCACAGAACCGGTTCACGACAACAAAAATCTCTAAATTTTCCCAGAAAATAGAAAAAAAATAAGTAGAAAAAAATAGCGAATGTAAAGCTATTATTATGCCTGGGATACGATAAAATGGAACCGGAGTCGAATTTCGGACTTCCTAAGTGAATTTCTCGAGGAAACAACAGCTTAACAGAAGCGAAAAATCGCAAATTAGAGGGTCTTAGCGAAGGAATTTGGCTAAAATCTTGCCAGCTCTTTGCTGAGCAATGAGTCTCGTTCGTTTGCCCGTTTACAATCAAATTAGGCAAATATTTTGTCCAAATCCGGCAGTGACCGAGCTACGTTGATTTCACATGTCTTATCTGGTCCCGATCGAGATTCAGATGATTTGAGCCGAAAATCGTCTGTCAACAAGTAATCAAAAATAGAAAAACACGAAAAAGGGTGCAACACGAGGACTTCCCAGGGGGTCACTCATCCTAGTACTGCTTTCGCCCAAGCATGCTTAACTTCGGAGTTCTGATGAGATCCGGTGCATTAGTGCTGGTATGATCGGACCCGACATTGAGAGGGATTTAAATTCTTATATACCTCGAGTACGTGTTGAGCGGGCGGCGATGGACAACACGCGGCACTGCTCTCGCCCAATCAGAACCTTGAAGTTAAGCGTTCTGGCGCGATGGAAGAGCTAGGATGGGTGACCTCCCTGGGAAGTCCTCGTGTCACGATCGTTTACTTAAATTATAGCTAAAACAGTAGAAATAATTGTTTTTAATTAGTTAATCTTCTCTGGAGTAATCTGAGTCATACCCTTCCGCACAGAACCGACTCACGACAACAAAAATCGCTAAATGTTCCCAGAAAATAGAAAAAAAATAAGAATGTCTCAGTTGGTCCCGATCGAGATTCAGATGATTTGAGCCGAAAATCGTCTGTCGACAAGTAATCAAAAATAGAAAAACACGAAAAGGGGTGCAACACGAGGACTTCTTAATGGGTCACCCATCCTAGTAATGTTGTCGCCCAAGCACGCTTAACTTCAGGGTTTTGATGGGATCCGGTGCATTAGTGCTGGTATAATCACACTCGACATTCAGTGGGATTTTTATTCTTATATCTCTCGAGTACGTGTGGAGCGGATGGCGATGGACAACACCCGGCACTTCTCTCGCCTAATCAGAACCATGAAGTTAAGCGTTCTGGCACGATGGCAGAGCTTGGATGGGTGACCTCCCTCGGAATTCCTTGTGTCGCGACCGTTTACGTAAATTACTGATAAAACAGTCGAAATAATTGTTTTTAATGAGTTAACCGTCTCCGCAGTAATCTGCGTCATAGAAAAAAATTAAGAATAAGAAAATAACGAATGCAAAGCTATTATTATGCCTGAGATAAGATAAAATGGAACCGGAATCGAATTTCGAACTTCCTAAGCGGATTTCTCTAGGAAACGGAAGCTTAACAGAAGCGAAAAATCGCAAATTAGAGGGTCTTAGATAAGGAATTCGGTTAAAATCTCGCCAGTTCATTGCAGAGTAATAAGTCTCGTTCGTTTGCCCGTTTACAATTAAATTAGCCTACAATTTTGTCCAAATCCGGCAGTGCCCGAGCTACGTTGATTTCCCATGTCTTATCTGGTCCCGATCAAGATTCAGATGATTTGAGCCGAAAATCGTCTATCAACAAGTAATCAAAAATACAAAAACACGAAAAGGGGTGCAACACGAGTACTTCCAAGGGGTCACCCATTCTAGTACTGCTCTCGCCCAAGCACGCTTAACTTCGGAGTTCTGATAAGATCCGGTGCATTAGTGCTGGTATGATCGCACCCGACATTGAGTGGGAAGTTTATTCTTATATCCCTTGAGTACGTAGGAGCGGGCGGCGATGGACAACACTCGGCACTGCTCTCGCCCAATAAGAACCATGAAGTTAAGCGTTCTAGCGCGATGGAAGAGCTAGGATGGGTGACACTCCCTGGTAAATCCTCGTGTCGCGATCGTTTACGTAAATTATGGCTAAAACAGTCGAAATATTTGTTTTTAATGAGTTAACCGTCTCCAGAGTAATCTGCATCATACCCTTCCGCACAGAACCGGCTCACGACAACAAAAATCGCTAAATGTTCCCAGAAAAAAGAAAAAAATAAGAAGAAGAAAATAGCGAATGTAAAGCTATTATTATGCCTGAGATAAGATAAAATGGAACCGGAATCGAATTTCGAACTTCCTAAGCGGATTTCTCGAGGAAACGGAAGCCTAACAGAAGTTGAAAATCTCAAATTAGAGGGTCTTAGAGAAGGAATTAGGCTAAAATCTCGCCACCTCGTTTCGGAGTGTTGAGTCTCGTTCGTTTGCCCGTTTACAATCAAATTAGCCTACAATTTTGTCTAAATCCGGCAGTGCCCGATCTACGTTGATTTCACATGTCTTATCTGGTCCCGATCGAGATTCAGATGATTTGAGCCGAAAATCGTCTGTCAAAAAGTAATCAAAAATAGAAAAACACGAAAATGGGTGCAACACGAGGACTTCCAAGGGGGTCACCCATCCTAGTACTGCTCTCGCCCAAGCACGCTTAACTTCGGAGTTCTTATGGGATCCAGTGCATTAGTGCTGGTATGATCGCACCCGACATTGAATGTGATGTTTATTCTTATATCTCTTGAGTACGTGTGGAGCTGGCGGCGATGGACAACACGCTGCACTGCTCTCGCTCAATCAGAACAATGAAGTTAAGCGTTCTAGCGCGATGAAAGAGCTAGGATGGGTGACCTCCCTGGGAAGTTCTCGTGTCGCGATCGTTTACTTAAATTATGGCTAAAATAGTCGAAATAATTGTTTTTAATTAGTTAATCGTCTCCGGAGTAATCTGCATCATACCCTTCTGCACAGAACCGGCTCACGACAACAAAAATCGCTAAATGTTCCCAGAAAATAGAAAAAAAATAAGAATGTCTTATTTGGTTCCGATCGAGATTCAGATGATTTGAGCCGAAAATCGTCTGTCAACAAGTAATCAAAAATAGAAAAACACGAAAAGGGGTGCAACACCAGGACTTCTTAATGGGTCACCCATCCTAGTACTGCTGTCGCCCAAGCACGCTTAAATTCGGAGTTCTGCTGGGATCCAGTGCATTAGTGCTGGTATAATCGCACTCGAAATTCAGTGGGATTGTTATTCTTATATCTCTCGAGTACATGTGGAGCGGACGGCGATGGACAACACATGGCACTTCTCTCGCCCAATCAGAACCATGAAGTTAAGCGTTCTAGCACGATGGCAGACCTAGGATGGGTGGACTCCCTCGAAAGTCCTCGTGACGCGACCGTTTACGTAAATTATGGATAAAACAATCGAAATAATTATTTTTATTGAGTTAACCGTCTCCGGAGTAATCTGCGTCATACCCTTCCGCACATAACCGGCTTACGGCAACAAAAATTGTTAAATGTTCCCAGAAAATAGAAAAAAATTAAGAATAAGAAAATAACTAATGTAAAGCTATTATTATGCCTGAGATAAGATAAAATGGAACCGGAATCGAATTTCAAACTTCCTAAGAGGATTTCTCGAGGAAACGGAAGCTTAACAGAAGCGGAAAATCGCAAATTAGAGTGTCTTAGAGAAGAAATTCGGCTAAAATCTCGCCAGCTCATTGCGGAACAATCAAATTTGGTTACAATTTTGTCAAAATCCGGCAGTGCCCGAGCTACGTTGATTTCACATGTCTTATCTGGTCCCGATCGAGATTCAGATGATTTGACCCGAAAATCGTCTGTCAACAAGTAATCAAAAATAGAAAAACACGAAAAGGGGTGCAACACGAGGACTTCCCAGGTGGTAACCCATCCTAGTACAGCTCTCGCCCAAGCACGCTTAACTTCGGAGTTCTAATACGATCCGGTGCATTACTGCTGGTATGACCGCACCTGACATTGAGTGGGATATTTATTCTTATATCCATCGAGTACGTAGGAGCAGGCGGTGATGGACAACACTCGGCACTGCTCTCTCCCAATCAGAACCATGAAGTTAAGCGTTGTGGCGCGATGGAAGAGCTAGGATGGGTGACACTCCCTGGTAAATCATTGTGTCGTGATCATTTACGTAAATTATGGCTAAAACAGTCGAAATATTTGTATTAATAAGTTAACCGTCTCCGGAGTAATCTTCGTCATACCCTTCCGCATAAAACCGGCTCACGACAACAAAAATTGCTAAATGTTCCCAGAAAATAGAAAAAAAATTAAGAAGAAGAAAATAGCGAATGTAAAGCTATTATTATGCCTAGGATATGATAAAATGAAACTGGAATCGAATTTCGGACTTCCTAAGCGGATTTCTCGAGGAAACAGAAGCTTAACAGAAGCGGAAAATCGCAAATTAGAGGGTCTTAGAGAAGGAATTCGGCTAAAATCTCGTCAACTCATTGCGGAGTAATGAGTCTCGTTCGTTTGCCCGTTTACAATCAAATTATCCTACAATTTTGTCCAAATCCGGCAGTGCCCGAGTTACGTTGATTTCCCAAGTCTTATATGGTCCCGATCGAGATTCAGATGATTTGAGCCAAAAATTTTCTGTCAACAAGTAATCAAAAATAGAAAAACACGAAAAGGGGTGCAACACGAGGACTTCCCAGAGGGTCACCCATCCTAGTACGGCTCTCGCCCAAGCACGCTTAACTTCGGTGTTCTGATGGGATCCGGTGCATTAGTGTTGTTATGATCGCACCTTACATTGTGTAGGATGTTTATTCTTATATACCTCGAGTACGTTTGGAGCGGACGGCGATGGACAACACGCGGCACTGCTCTCGTCCAATCAGAACCATGAAGTTAGCGTTCTGGTGCGATAGCAGAGCTAGGATGGGTGACCTCCCTGTGAAGTCCTCGTGTCGTGACCATTTACGTAAATTATGGATAAAACAGTCGAAAATTGTTTTTAATGAGTTAACCGTCTCTGGAGTAATCTCCGTCATACCCTTCCGCACAGTACCGACTCACGACAACAAAAATCGCAAAATGTTCCCAGAATTATAGAAAAAAAAATAAGAATAAGAAAATAGCGAATGTAAAGCCATTATTAAGCCTGAGATACGATAAAATGGAACCAGAATCGAATTTCAAACTTCCTTAGCGGATTTCTCGAGGAAACGGAATCTTAACAGAAGCGAAAAATCGCAAATTAGAGTGTTTTGGAGAAGAAATTCGGCTAAAATCTCGTCAGCTCATCGCGGAGTAATGAGTCTCGTTCGTTTGCCCGTTTACAATCAAATTAGGCTACAATTTTGTCCAAATCCGGCAGTGCCCGAGCTACGTCGATTTCACATGTCTTATCTGGTCCCGATCGAGATTCAGATGATTTGAGCCAAAAATCGTATGTCAACAAGAAACCAAAAATATAAAAACACGAAAAGGGGTGCAACACGAGGACTTCCCAAGGGGTCACCCATCCTAGTACTGCTCTCGCCCAAGCATGCTTAACTTCGGAGTTCTGATGGGATTTTTATTCTTATATCCCTCGAGTACGTGTGGAGCAGGCGGCGATGGACAACACGCAGTACTGCTCTCGCCCAATAAGAACCATGAAGTTAAGCGTTCTGTCGCGATGGCTGAGCTAGGATTGGTGACCTCCCTGGGCAGTCCTCGTGTCGCGACCGCTTACGTAAATTATGGCTAAAACATTCGAAATAATTGTTTTTAATGAGTTAACCATTTTCGGAGTAATCTTCGTCATATCCTTCTGCACAGAACCGGCTCACGACAATAAAAACCGCTAAATGTTCCCAGAAAATAGAAAAAAAATAAGAAGAAGAAAATAGCGAATGTAAAGCTATTATTATGCTTGGTATACGATAAAATGGAACCGAAATCGAATTTCAAACTTCCTAAGAAGATTTCTCGAGGAAACGAAAGATTAACAAAAGCGGAAAATCGCAAATTAGAGGGTCTTAGAGAAGGAATTCGTCTAAAATCTTGCCACCTCGTTGCGGAGTAATGAGGCTCGTTCGTTTGCCCGTTTACAATCAAATTAGCCTACAATTTTTTTCAAATCCGGCAGTGCCCGAACTACGTTGATTTCACATGTCTTATCCGGTCTCAATCGAGATTCAGATGATTTGAGCCTAAAATCGTCTGTCAACAAGTAATCAAAAATAGAAAAACACGAAAAGGGGTGCAACACGAGGACTTCTTAGGGGGTCATCCATCCTAGTACTTCTCTCGCCCAGGCACGCTTAACTTGGTAGTTCTGATGGGATCCGGTGCATTAGTGCTGGTATGATCATACCAGACATTGACTGGGATGTTTATTCTTATATCCCTCGAGTACGTGTGGACCGGGCTGCGATGGACAACACGCGGCACTTCTCTCGCCCAATCAGAACCATGAAGTTAAGCGTTCTGGCGCGATGGCAGAGCTAGGATGGGTGACCTCCCTGGGCAGTCCTCGTGTCGCGACCGTTTACGTAAATTATGGCTAAAACAGTCAAAATAATTGTTTTTCATGAGTTAACCGTCTCCGTAGTAATCTGCGTCATACCTTTCCGCACAGAACCGGATCACGACAACAAAAATCCCTAAATGTTCCCAGAAAATAGAAAAAAAAAACAAGAAGAAGAAAATAGCGAATGTAAAGCTCTTATTATGACAGAGATATGATAAAATGGAACCAGAATCAAATTTCGAACTTCCTAAACGAATTTCTTGAGGAAACGGAAGCTTAACAGAAGCGGAAAATAGCAAATTAGAGGCTCTTAGAGAAGGAATTCGGCTAAAATCTTGCCAGCTCATTGCGGAGTAATGAGTCTCGTTCGATTGCCCGTTTACAATCAAATTAGGCTACAATTTTGTCCAAATCCGGCAGTGCCCGAGCTACGTTGATTTCACATGTCTTATCTGGTCCCGATCGAGATTCAGATGATTTGAGCCGAAAATCGTCTGTCAACAAGTAATCAAAAATAGAAAAACACGAAAAGGGGTGCAACACAATGACTTCTGTTGCGACTTTGATTGTTGCACTCCCAAGAGCTGGTTGTCCACAAGTAGTATAATTCGGTGAGTCCGAATATCGTATCACAGGGAAGCTAAGGTAATTACAATCCACTACAATGTCTTTTTGTTTTGTTTTTGTCTTTTGGTTCTTTTTAATTTAATTGTTTGAATCTTTAATGGGTAAATTTTAATTGTTCAAATTTTAATGTAAGTAGTTGAGATTAAAGGATCCACTCTTGGTATTTTAATAAAGTTAACATTAACGAACCAATATGAAACCCACTTAATCAAATGGTTCCAATATATTAAATAATCATAATTTATATTATGTTATATATTATTATCTTATAAGTATAATATATACTAAAACTTTAAATTGGTCAAGTATTTATTGTGCTATATATATTTGTAAACACTAAATCAAGGTTCCCACTTTAAATGGTTGGTAAAACCAAACTACATTTAAATGGTACCAAGAAATTAATATTATGATATATTTATATATATAATCAAGGTTCTCACTTTAAAATGGTTGGTAAAACAAACTAACATTTAAAATGGTCACCAAGAAATTAATATTATAATATATTCATATATAATAGAATCAAGGCATCCCACTTTAAATGGTTGTAATACCAAACTACATTAAATGGTCCAAGAATTTAGTGTACATATAGCAACAATAAATCAAAACTCCCCACTTATAAGTATGGTATAAAAAATGCTTAAAGAAATAAATATAATATAAACATAATAATGATTAAATAATATAAAACATAGATTCTTACCTTTTAGTAACCTTATTATCATGCCAAGAGTTTCAGCTTTTCATCTCAACTTTAGGAAGTTAGCTATTCATTATTCAAAGTGTAAACTTTGATATGAAATTCATGCTAATTATATTTAAATGAAGAAATAAAGGAAACATACAAGAAAATTATGAACTCAAAGGTTTTTTCATAGAATGAGGGATATCTCAATACATTACAATGCACCCCTATTTATAGCCAATTTGGGGAGACA
>NC_134559.1:30456075-30538053 GCF_025594145.1 Primulina tabacum | reverse complement strand
TAGGATTGGTGACCTCCCTGGGAAGACCTCGTGTCGCGACCGTTTACGTAAATTATGGAAAAACATTTTTGAAATAATGTTTTAATGAGTTAACCTTCTCCGGAGTAATCTGCGTCATACCCTTCCGCACAGAACCGGCTAACGACAACAAAAATCGATAAAAGTTCCCAGAAAATAGAAAAAAATAAGAAGAAGGAAATAACGAATGTAAAGCTATTATTATGCCTGGGATACGATAAAATGGAACCGGAATCGAATTTCGAACTTCCTAAGCGGATTTCTCGAGGAAACGAAAGCTTAACAGAAGCGGTAAATCGCAAATTAGAGGGTCTTAGAGAAGAAATTCGGCAAAAATCTCGTCAGCTCATTGCGTAGTAATGAGTCTCGTCCGTGTGCCCGTTTACAATCAAATTACCCTACAATTTTGTCCAAATCAAGCAGTTCCCGAGCTACTTTCATTTCACATGTCTTATCTTGTCCCGATCGAGATTCAGATGATTTGAGCCGAAAATCGTCTGTCAACAAGTAATCAAAAATAGAAAAGCACGAAAAAGGGTGCAACACGAGGACTTCCCAGGGGGTCACCCATCCTAGTACTGCTCTCGCCCAAGCATTCTTAACTTCGGAGTTCTGATGGGATCCGGTGCATTAGTGCTAGTAAGATCGCACCCGACATTGAGTGGGATGTTAATTCTTATATCCCTCGAGTACGTGTGGAGCGGGCGGCGATGGACAACACGCGGCACTGCTCTCGCATAATCAGAACCATGAAGTTAAGCGTTCTGGCGCGATGGCAGAGCTAGGATGGGTGACCTCCCTGGGAAGATCTCGTGTCGTGACCGTTTACGGAAATTATGGATAAAACAGTCGAAATAATTGTTTTTAATGAGTTAACCGTCTCCGGATTAATCTGCGTCATACCCTTCCGCACAGAACCGGCTAACGACAACAAAAATCGATAAATGTTCCTAGAAAATAGAAAAAAAATAAGAAGAAGGAAATAACGAATGTAAAGCTATTATTATGCCTGGGATACGATAAAATGGAACCGGAATCGAATTTCAAACTTCCTAAGCGGATTTCTCGAGGAAACGAAAGCTTAACAAAAGCGGTAAATCGCAAATTAGAGGGTCTTAGAGAAGAAATTCGGCAAAAATCTCGTTAGCTCATTGCGTAGTAATGAGTCTCGTCCGTGTGCCCGTTTACAATCAAATTACCCTACAATTTTGTCCAAATCAAGCAGTTCCCGAGCTACTTTCATTTCACATGTCTTATCTTGTCCCGATCGAGATTCAGATGATTTGAGACGAAAATCGTCTGTCAACAAGTAATCAAAAATAGAAAAACACGAAAAGGGTGCAACACAAGGACTTCCCAGGGGGTCACCCATCCTAGTACTGCTCTCGCCCAAGCATTCTTAACTTCGGAGTTCTGATGGGATCCGGTGCATTAGTTCTAGTAAGATCGCACCCGACATTGAGTGGGATGTTAATTCTTATATCCCTCGAGTACGTGTGGAGCGGGCGGCGATGGAAAACACGCGGAACTGCTCTCGCCCAATCATAACCATGAAGTTAAGCGTTCTGGAGCGATGGCAGAGCTAGGATGGGTGACCTCCCTGGGAAGACCTCGTGTCGTGACCGTTTACAGAAATTATGGATAAAACAGTCGAAATAATTGTTTTTAATGAGTTAACCGTCTCCGGATTAATCTGCGTCATACCCTTCCGCACTGAACCGGCTCAGGACAACAAAAATCGATAATTGTTCCCAGAAAATAGAAAAAAAATAAGAAGAAGGAAATAACGAATGTAAAGCTATTATTATGCCTGGGATACGATAAAATGGAACCGGAATCGAATTTCAAACTTGCTAAGCGGAATTCTCGAGGAAACGAAAGCTTAAGAGAAGCGGTAAATCGCAAATTAAAGGGTCTTAGAGAAGGTATTCGGCTAAAATCTCGTCAGCTCATTGCGTAGTAATGAGTCTCGTCCGTTTGCCCGTTTAAAATCAAATTAGCCTACAATTTTGTCCAAATCCGGCAGTGCCCGAGCTACTTTCATTTCACATGTCTTATCTGGTCTCGATCGAGATTCAGATGATTTGAGCCGAAAATCGTCTGTCAACAAGTAATCAAAAATAGAAAAACACGAAAAGGGGTGCAACACGAGGACTTCCTAGGGGGTCATCCATTCTAGTACTGCTCTCGCCCAAGCACGCTTAACTTCGGAGTTCTGATGGGATCTGGTGCATTAGTGCTGGTATGATCGCACCCGACATTGAGTGGGATGTTTATTCTTATATCCCTCGAGTACGTGTGGAGCGGCCGGCGATGGACAACACGCGGCACTGCTCTTGCCCAATCATAACCATGAAGTTAAGCGTTCTGGCGCGATGGCAGAGGTAGGATGGGTGACCTCCCTGGGAAGATCTCGTGTCGCGATCGTTTACGTAAATTATGGATAAAACAGTCGAAATAATTGTTTTTAATGAGTTAACCGTCTCTGGAGTATTCTACGTCATACCCTTCCGCACAGAACATGCTCACGACAACAAAAATGTATAAATGTTCACAGAAAATAGAAAAAAAATAAGAAGAATAAAATAACGATAGTAAAGCTATTATTATGCCTGGGATACGATAAAATGGAACCGGAATCGAATTTGAAACTTCCTAAGCGGATTTCTCGAGGAAACGAAAGCTTAACAAAAGCGGTAAATCGCAAATTAGAGGGTCTTAGAGAAGAAATTCGGCAAAAATCTCGTCAGCTCATTGCGTAGTAATGAGTCTCGTCCGTGTGCCCATTTACAATCAAATTAGCCTACAATTTTGTCCAAATCCGGGCAGTGCCCGAGCTACTTTCATTTCAAATGTCTTATATGGTCCCAATCGAGATTCAGATGATTTGAGCCGAAAATCGTCTGTCAACAAGTAATCAAAAATAGAAAAACACGAAAAGGGGAAGGGTGCAACCATGGAATTCCAAGGGGGTCACCCATCCTAGTACTGCTCTCGCCCAAGCACGCCTAACTTCGGAGTTCTGATGGGATCCTGTGCATTAATGCTGGTATGATCGCACCCGACATTGAGTGGGATGTTTATTCTTATATCCCTCGAGTACGTGTGGAGCGGGCGGCGATGGACAAAACGCGGCACTGCTCTCGCCCAATCATAACCATGAAGTTAAGCGTTCTGGCGCGATGGCAGAGCTAGGATGGGTGACCTCCCTGGGAAGATCTCGTGTCGCGACCGTTTACGTAAATTATGGATAAAACAGTAGAAATAATTGTTTTTAATAAGTTAACCGTCTCCAGAGTAATCTGCGTCATACCCTTCCGCACAGAACAGGCTCACGACAACAAAAATCGATAAATGTTCCCAGAAAATAGAAAAAAAAATAAGAAGAAGGAAATAACGAATGTAAAACTATTATTATGCCTTAGGATACGATAAAATAGAACCGGCATCGAATTTCGAACTTCCTAAGCGGATTTCTCAAAGAAACGAAAGCTTAACAGAAGCGGTAAATCGTAAATTAGAGGGTCTTAGAGAAGGAATTCGGCTAAAATCTCGTCAGCTCATTGCGTAGTAATAAGTCTCGTCTGTTTGCCCATTTACAATCAAATTAGCCTACAATTTTGTCCAAATCATGCAGTGCCCGAGCTACTTTCATTTCACATGTTTTATCTGGTCCCAATCGAGATTCAGATGATTTGAGCCGAAAATCGTCTGTCAACAAGTAATCAAAATAGAAAAACACGAAAGGGGTACAACACGAAGACTTCCCAGGGGGTCACCCATTCTAGTATTGCTCTCGCCTATGCACGCTTAATTTCGGAGTTTTTATGGGATCCAGTGCATTAATGCTAGTATGATCACACCCAACATTGAGTGGGATGTTTATTCTTATATACCTTGAGTACGTGTGGAGCGGGCGGCGATGGACAACACGCGGCACTGCTCTCGCCCAATCATAACCATGAAGTGAAGCGTTCTGGCGCGATTGTAGAGCTAGGATGGGTGACCTCCCTGTGAAGTCCTCGTGTCGCGACCGTTTAGGTAAATTATGGATAAAAAATTCGAAATAATTGTTTTTAATGAATTAACCGTCTCCGAAGTAATCTGGTTCATACCTTTCCGCATAGAACCGGCTCACGACAACAAAAATCTCTAAATGTTCCCAGAAAATAGGAAAAAAGTAAGAAGAAGAAAATAGCGAATGTAAAGTTTTTATTATGCCTGAAATACGATAAAGTGGAACCGAAATCGAATTTCGAACTTCCTAAGCGGATTTCTCGAGGAAACGGAAGCTTAACAGAAGCGGAAAATATCAAATTAGAGGGTCTTAGAGAAGGAATTCGGCTAAAATCTCGCCAGCTCATTGCGGAGTAATGAGCCTCGTTCGTTTGCCCGTTTACAATCAAATTAGGCTACAATTTTGTCGAAATCCGGCAGTGCCCAAGCTACGTTGATTTCACATGTCTTATATGGTCACGATTGAGATTCAGATGATTTGAGCCGAAAATAGTCTGTCAACAAGTAATCAAAAATAGAAAAAAACGAAAAGGGGTGCAACACGAGGACTTCCCAGGGGGTCACCCATCCTAGTACTGCTCTCGCCCAAGCACGCTTAACTTCGGAATTCTGATGGGATCCGGTGAATTAGTGCTGGTATGATCGCACCGGACATTGAGTGGATGTTTATTCTTATATCCCAAGAGTACGTGTGGAGAAGGCGACGATGGACACCACGCGGCACTGCTCTCGCCCAATCAGAACCATGAAGTTAAGCGTTCTGGCGCAATGGCAGAGCTAGGATGGGTGACCTCCATGGGAAGTCCTCGTGTCGTGATCGTTTACGTAAAATATGGATGAAACAGTCGAAATAATTATTTTTAATGAGTTAACCATCTCCGGAGTAATCTGCGTCATACCCTTCCGCACAGAACCGGCTCACGACAACAAAAATCGCTAAATGTTCCCAGAAAATAGGAAAAAAATAGGAGGAAGAAAATAACGAATGTAAAGCTATTATTATGCCTGGGATAAGATAAAATGGAACTGGAATCGAATTTCGGACTTCCTAAGTGGATTTCTCGAGGAAACGGAAGCTTAACAGAAGCGGAAAATCGCAAATTAGAGGGTCTTAGAGAATGAATTCGGCTAAAATCTCGCTAGCTCATTGCGGAGTAAGGAGTCTCGTTCGTTTGCCCGTTTACAATCAAATTAGGCTACAATTTTGTCCAAATCCGGCAGTGCCCGAGCTACGTTGATTTCACATGTCTTATCAGGTCCCAATCGAGATTCAGATGATTTGAGCCGAAAATCGTCTGTCAACAAGTAATCAAAAATAGAAAAACACGAAAAGGGGTGCAACACGAGGACTTCCCAGGGGGTCACCCATCCTAGTACTGCTCTCGCCCAAGCACGCTTAACTTCGGATTTCTGATGGGATCCGGTGAATTAGTGCTGGTATGCTCGCACTGGACATTGAGTGGATGTTTATTCTTATCTCCCAAGAGTACGTGTGGAGAAGGCGACGATGGACAACACACGGCACTGCTCTCGCCCAATCAGAACCATGAAGTTAAGTGTTCTGGCGCGATGGCAGAGCTAGGATGGGTAACCTCCCTGGGAAGTACTCGTGTCGCGATCGTTTACGTAAATTATGGATAAAACAGTCGAAATAATATTTTTTAATGAGTTAACCGTCTCCGGAGTAATCTACGTAATACCCTTCCGCACAGAACCGGCTCACGACAACGAAAATCGCTAAATGTTCCCAGAAAATACGAAAAAAATAAGAAGAAGAAAATAGCGAATTTAAAGCTTTTATTATGCCTGGGATACGATAAAGTGGATCCGAAATTGAATTTCGAACTTTCTAAGTGGATTTCTCGAGGAAACGGAAGCTTAACAGAGGCGGAAAATCGCAAATTAGAGGGTCTTAGAGAAGGAATTTGGCTAAAATATCGCAAACTCATTGCGGAGTAATGAGTTCCGCAATGAGTTTCGTTCGTTTACCCGTTTACAATCTAATTAGGCTACAATTTTTTCCAAATCCGGCAGTGCCCGAGCTACGTTGATTTCACATGTCTTATTTGGTCACGATCGAGATTAAGATGATTTGAGCCAAAAATCGTCTATCAACAAGTATTCAAAAATAGAAAAACACGAAAAGGGGTGCAACACGAAGACTTCCCAGGGGGTCACACATCCTAGTACTGCTCTCGCCCAAGCACGCTTAACTTCGGAGTTCTGATGGGATCCAGTGCATTAGTGCTGGTATGATCGCACCCGATATTGAGTGGGATGTTTATTCTTATATACTTCGAGTATGTGTGGAGCGGGCGGCGATGGACAACACGCGGCACTGCTCTCGTCCAATCAGAACCATGAAGTTAAGTGTTCTGGCGCGAAGGAAGAGCTAGGATGGGTGACCTCCCTGGAAAGTCCTCGTGTCGCGACCGTTTACGTAAATTATGGATAAAACATTCGAAATAATTGTTTTTAATAAGTTAACCGTCTCCGGAGTAATCTACGTAATACCCTTCTGCACAGAACCGGATCACAATCACAAAAATCGCTAAGTATTCCAAGAAAATAGAAAAAAAATAAGAAGAAAAAAATAGCGAATGTAAAGCTATTATTATGCCTGTGATAAGATAAAATGGAACCGGAATCGAATTTCAGACTTCCTAAGCGGATTTCTCGAGGAAACGGAAGCTTAACAAAAGCGGAAAATCGCAAATTAGAGGGTTTTAGAGAAGAAATTCGGCTAAAATCTCACCAGCTCATTGCGGAGTAATGAGACTCGTTCGTTTACCCGTTTACAATCAAATTAGTCTTCAATTTTGTCCAAATCCGGCAGTGCCCGAGCTACGTTGATTTCACATGTCTTATCTGTTCCCGATCGAGATTCAGATGATTTGAGCCGAAAATCGTCCGTCAACAAGTAATCAAAAATAGAAAAACACGAAAAGGGGTGCAACACGAGGACTTCCCAGGGGGTCACCAATCCTAGTACTGTTCTCGCCCAAGCACGCTTAACTTCGGAGTTATGATGGGATCCGGTGCATTAGTGCTGGTAGGATCGCACCCGACATTGAGTCGGATGTTTATTCTTATATCCTTCGAGTATGTGTGGAGCGGGCGGCGATGGACAACACGCGGCACTGCTCTCGTCCAATCCGAACCATGAAGTTAAGCGCCCTGGCGCGATGGCAGAGCTAGGATGGGTGACCTCCCTTGGAAGTCCTCGTGTCGCGACCGTTTACGTAAATTATGGATAAAACTGTCGACATAATTGTTTTTAATGAGTTAACTGTCTCCGGAGTAATCTGGGTCATACCCTTCCGCACAGAACCGGCTCACGACAACAAAAATCGCTAAATATTCCCAGAAAATAGAAAAAAAATAAAAAGAAAAAAATGGCGAATGTAAAGCTATTATTACGCCTGGGATAAGATAAAATGGAACCGGAATCGAATTTCGGACTTCCTAAGCGGATTTCTCGAGGAAACGGAAGCTTAATAGAAGCGGAAAATCGCAAATTCGAGGGTTTTAGAGAAGAAATTCGGCTAAAAGCTCGCCAGCTATTATTATGCCTGGGATAAGATAAAATGGAACCGGAAACGAATTTCGGACTTCCTAAACGGATTTCTCGAGGTAACGGAAGCTTAACAAAAGCGGAAAATCGTAAATTTGAGGGTCTTAGAGAAGAAGATCGGCTAAAATCTCCCCAGCACATTGCGGAGTAATGAGTCTCGTTCGTTTACCCATTTACAATCAAATTAGGCTACAATTTTGTCCAAATCCGGCAGTGCCCGAGCTACGTCGATTTCACATGTCTTATCTGATCCCGATCGATATTCAGATGATTTGAACCAAAAATCGTCTGTCAACAAGTAATCAAAAATAGAAAAACACGAAAAGGGGCGCAACACGAGGACTTCTCAGGGGGTCACTCATCCTAGAACTGCTCTCGCCGAAGCATGCTTAACTTCGGAGTTCTGATGGGATCTGGTGCATTAGTGCTGGTATGATCGCAACCGACATTGAGTGGATGTTTATTCTTATATCCCTCGAGTACGTGTGGAGCGGGCGGCGATGGACAACACGCGGCACTGCTCTCGCCCAATAAGAACCATGAAGTTAAGCTTTCTGGCGCGATGGCAGAATTAGGATGGGTGAAATCCACGGGAAGTCCTCGCGTCGCGACCGTTTACGTAAATTATGGCTAAAATAGTCGAAATAATTGTTTTTAATGAGTTAACCGTCTCGGGAGTAATCTGCATCATACCCTTATGCACAGAACCGGCTCACGACAACAAAAATCGCTAAATGTTCCATGAAAATAGAAAAAAAAAATAAGAATAAAAAAATAGGGAATGTAAAGCTATTATTATGTCTGGGATACGATAAAATAAAACCGGAAGCGAATTTCGGACTTCCTAAGCGGATTTCTCGAGAAAACGGAAGCTTAACAGAATCGGAAAATCGCAAATTAGAGGGTTTTAGAGAAGGAATTCGGCAAAAATCTCGGCAGCTCATTGCGAAGAATGAGTCTCGTTCGTTTGCCCGTTTACAATCAAATTAGGCTACAAATTTGTCCAAATACGGCAGTGCCCGAGCTACGTTGATTTCACGTCTTATCTGGTCCCAGTCGAGATTCAGAGGATTTGAGCCGAAAATCGTCTGTCAACAAGTAATCCAAAATAGAAAAACACGAAAAGGGGTACAACACGAGGACTTCCTAGGGGGTCACCCATCCTAGTACTGCTCTCTCCCAAGCACGCTTAACTTCGGAGTTCTGGTGGAATCCGGTGCATTATTGCTGGTATGATCGCACCCGACATTTAGTGCGATGTTTATTCTTATATCCTAGAGTACGTGTGGAGCGGGCGGCGATAGACAACACGCGGCACTGCTCTCGCCCAATCAGAACCATGAAGTTATGCGTTTTGGCGCGATGGTGGAGCTAGGATGGGTGACCTCCCTAGGAAGTCCTCGTGTCGCGACCGTTTACGTAAATTATGGATAAAACAGTCGAAATAATTGTTTTTAATGAGTTAACCGTCTCCTGAGTATTCTACGTAATACGCTTCCGCACAGAACCGGCTCACAACAACAAAAATCGCTAAATGTTCCTAGTAAATAGAAAAAAAATAAGAAGAAGAAAATAGCGAATGTAAAGCTATTATTATGCCTGGGATACGATAAAATGGAACCGGAATCGAATTTTCGGACTTCCTAAGCGGATTTCTCGAGGAAACGAAAGCTTAACAGAAGCGGAAAATTGCAAATTAGAGGGTCTTAGAGAAGGAATTCGGCTAAAATCTCTCCAGCTCATTGCGGATTAATGAGTTTTGTTCATTTGCCCGTTTACAATCAAATTAGGCTACAATTTTGTTCAAATCCGGCAGCGCCCGAGCTACGTTGATTTCACGTCCTATCTGGTACCGATCGAGATTCAGATGATTTGAGCCGAAAATCATATGTCAATAAGTAATCAAAAATAAAAAAACACGAAAAAGGATGCAACACGAGGACTTCCCAGGGGGTTAACCGGTGCATTAGTGCTAGTATGATCGCAACCGACATTGAGTTGGTAGTTTATTCTTATATCCCTCGAGTACGTGTGGAGCGGGCGGCGATGGACAACACGCGGCACTGCTTTCGTCAAATCACAACCATGAAGTTAAGCGTTCTGGCGCGATGGCAGAGCTAAGATGGGTGACCTCTCTGGGAAGTCCTCGTGTCGCGACCGTTTACGTTTATTATGGCTAAAACAGTCGAAATAATTGTTTTTAATGAGTTAACCGTCTCTGTAGTAATCTGCGTCATACCCTTCTGCACAGCACCGGCTCACGAGAACAAAAATCGCTAAATGTTCCCAGAAAATAGAAAAAAATAAGAAGAAGAAAGCGAATGTAAAGCTATTATTATGCCTGAGATACGATAAAATGGAACCGGAATAGATATTCGGACTTCCTAAGCAGATTTCTCAAGGAAACGGAAGCTTAACAGAAGCGGAAAATCGCAAATTAGAGGGTCTTAGAGAAGAAATTCGGCTAAGACCGTTTACAATCAAATTAGGCTACGATTTTGTCTTGTCCAAATCCAACAGTGCCCGAGTTACGTTGATTGCACGTCTTATTTGGTCTCGATCAAGATTCAGAAGATTTGAGCAGAAAATCGTCTTTCAACAAGTAATCAAAAATAGAAAAACACGGAAAATGGTGCAACACGAGGACTTCCCAGGGGGTCACCCATCCTAGTACTGCCTCTCGCTCAAGCACGCTTAACTTCGGAGTTCTGATGGGATCCGGTGCTTTAGTGCTTGTATGATCGCACCAGACATTGAGTGGGATGTTTATTCTTATATCCCTCGAGTACGTGTGGAGCGGGCGGGGATGGACAACACGCTGCACTGCTCTCGCCCAATCAGAACCATGAAGTTAAGCGTTGTGGCGCGATGGCAGAGCTAGGATGGGTGACGTCCCTGGGAAGTCCTCGTGCCGTGACCTTTTAAGTAAATTATGGCTAAAACAGTCGAAATAATTGTTTTTAATGAGTTAACCGTCTCCGGTGTAATGTGCGTCATACCCTTCCGCATAGCACGGACTCACGACAACAAAAATCGCTAAATGTTCCCAGAAAATAGAAAAAAATAAGAAGAAGTAAATAGGGAATGTAAAGCTATTATTATGCCTGAGATACGATAAAATGGAACTGGAATTGAATTTCAGACTTCCTAAGTGGATTTCTCGAGGAAACGGAAGCTTAACAGAAGCGAAAAATCGCAAATTAGAGGGTCTTAGAGAAGGAATTCGGCTAAAATCTCGCCAGCTCATTGCGGAGTAATGAGTCTCGTTCGTTTGCCCGTTTACAATAAAATTAGCCTACAATTTTGTCCAAATCCGGCAGTGCTTGAGCTGCGTTGATTTCACATGTCTTCTCTAGTCCTTATCGAGAGTCAGATGATTTGTGCCGAAAATCGTCTGTCAACAAGTAATCAAAAATTGAAAAACACGAAAAGGGATGCAACACGAGTACTTCCCAGGGGGTCATCCATCAAAGTACTGCTCTCGCCCATGCACGCTTAACTTCGGAGTTCTTATGGGATCCGGTGTATAAGTGCTGGTATGATCGCACCCGAAATTGAGTGGGATGTTTATTCTTATATCCCTCGAGTACGTGTGGAGCGGGCGGCGATAGACAACACGCGGCACTTTTCTCGCCCAATCAGAACAATGAAGTTAAGCGTTCTGGCGCGATGGCAGAGCTAGGATGGGTGACCTCCCTGGAAAGTCCTCGTGTCGCGACAGTTTACGTAAATAATGGCTAAAACAGTTGAAATAATTGTTTTTAATGAGTTAACCGTTTCCGGAGTAATCTGCGTCATACTCTTCCGCACAGAAACGGCTCACGACAACAAAAATCGCTAAATGTTCCCAGAAAATAGAAAAAAATAAGAATAAGAAAATAGCGAATGTAAAGCTATTATTATGTCTGGGATACGATAAAATGAAATCGGAATCGAATTTCGGCCTTACTAAGCGGATTTTTCGAGGAAACGGAAGCTTAACAGAAACGAAAAATCGCAAATTAGAGGGTCTTAGAGACGGAATTCGGCTAAAATCTCGCCAGCTCATTGCGGATTAATGTGTCTCGTTCGTTTGCCCGTTTGCAATCAAATTAGCCTACAATTTTGTCCAAATTCGGCAGTGCCCTAGCTACGTTGATTTCACATGTCTTCTCTGGTCCCGATCGAGATTCAGATGATTTGAGCCGAAAATTGTCTTTCTACAAGTAATAAAAAATATAAAAACATGAAAAGGGATGCAACACGAGGACTTCCCAGGGGGTTCACCCATCCTATTACTGCTCTCTCCCAAGCACGCTTAACTTCGGTGTTCTGATGGGTTCCGGTGCGTTAGTGCAGGTATGATCGCACCCGACATTGAGTTTGATGTTTATTCTTATATCCCTCGAGTACTTGTGGAGCGGGCGGCAATGGACAACACGCGGCAATGCTCTCGCCCAATCAGAACCATGAAGTTAAGCGTTCTGGCGCGGTGGCAGAGCTAGGATGGGTGACCTCCCTGGAAAGTCCTCGTGTCGCGACCGTTTACGTAAATTATGGTTAAAACAGTCGAAATAATTGTTTTTAATGAGTTAACCGTCTCCGGAGTAATCTGCGTCATACCCTTTCGCACAGCACCGGCTCATGACAACAAAAATCGCTAAATGTTCCCAGAAAATAGAAAAAAATAAGAAGAAGAAAATAGCTAATGTAAAGCTATTATTATGCCTGGGATAAGATAAAATGGAACCGGAATAGAATTTTGGACTTTCTAAGCGGATTTCTCGAGGAAACGGAAGCTTAATAGAAGCGGAAAATCGCAAATTAGAGGGTCTTAGAGAAGGAATTTGGCTAAAATATCTCCAGCTCATTGCGGATTAATGAGTCTCGTTCGTTTGCCCGTTTACAATCAAATTAGCCTACAATTTTGTCCAAATCCTGCAGTTCATGAGCTACGTTGATTTCACGTCTTATCTGGTCTCGATCGAGATTCAGATGATTTGAGCCGAAAATCGTCTGTCAACAAGTAATCAAAAATATAAAAACACGAAAAGGGATGCAACACGACAACTTCCCAAGGGGTCACACATCCTAGTACTGCTCTCGCCCTAGCACGCTTAACTTCGGAGTTCTGATGGGATCCAGTGCATTAGTGCTGGTATGATCGCACCCGACATTGAGTGGGATGTTTATTCTTATATCCCTCGAGTACGTGTGGAGCGGGGGGCGATGGACAACAGTTGGCACTGCTCTCGCCCAATCAGAACCATGAAGTTAATCGTTATGGCGCGATGGCAGAGCTAGGATGGGTGACCTCCCTGGGAAGACTTCGTGTCGCGACCGTTTACGTAAATTATGGATAAAACAGTCGAAATAATTGTTTTTAATGAGTTGACCGTCTCCAGAGTAATCTGCGTCATACCCTTCCGCACAGAACCGGCTCACGATAACAAAAATCGCTAAATGTTCCCAGAAAATAGAAAAAAAAAAAGAAGAAGAAAATAGCGAATGTAAGGCTAGTATTATGCTTGGGATACGATAAATTGGAACCGGAATCGAATTTCGGACTTCCTAAGCGGATTTCTCGAGGAAACGGAAGCTTAACAAAAGCGGAAAATCGCAAATTAGAGGGTCTTAGAGAAGAAATTCGGCTAAAATCTTGCCAGCTCATTGCGGAGTAATGAGTCTCGTTCGTTTGCCCATTTACACTCAAATTAGCCTACAATTTTGTCCAAATCCAGCAGTGCCCGAGCTACGATGATTTTGACATGTCTTCTCTGGTCCTGATCGAGATTCAGATGATTTGAGCCGAAAGTCTTCTGTCAACAAGTAATCAAAAATAGAAAAACACGAAAAATGGTACAACACGAGAACTTCCCAGGCAGTCACCCATCCTAGTACTGCTCTTGCCCAAGCACGATTAACTTCGGAGTTTTGATGGGATACGGTGCATTAGTGCTGGTATGATCGCAACCAACATTGAGTAGGATGTTTATTCTTATATCCTTCGAGTACGTGTGGAGCAAGCGGCGATGGACAACACGCGGCACTGCACTCGTCCAATCCTAACCATGAAGTTAAGCATTTGGGCGCGATTGCCGAGCTAGGATGGTTGACCTTCCTTGGAAGTTCTCGTGTCGCGACCGTTTATGTAAATATGGATAAAACAGTTGAAATAATTGTTTTTAATGAGTTAACCGTCTCCGGAGTAATCTGCGTCATACCCTTCCGCACAGAACCGGCTCATGACAACAAAAATCGCTAAATGTTTCCAGAAAATTGAAAAAAAAATAAGAATAAAAAAATAGCGAATGTAAAGCTATTATTATGACTGGGATACGATAAAATGAAACCGGAATCGAATTTCGTACTTACTAAGCGGATTTTTCGAGGAAACGGAAGCTTAAGAGAAGCGGAAAATCGTAAATTAGAGGGTCTTAGAGAAGGAATTCGGCTAAAATCTTGTCAGCTCATTGCGTATTACTGAGTCTCGTTCGTTTGCCCGTTTACAATCAAATTAGGCTACAATTTTGTCCAAATCCGACAGTGCCCGAATTACGTTGATTTCACATGTCTTATTTGGTCTCGATCGAGATTCAGATGATTTGAGTCGAAAATCGTCTTTCAACAAGTAATTAAAAATATAAAAACACGAAAATGGGTGCAACACAAGGACTTCCCACAGGGTCGGTCACCCATCCTAGTACTGCTCTAGCCCAAGCACGCTTAACTTCGAAGTTCTGATGGGATCCGGTGCATTAGTGCTGGTATGATCGCACCCAACATTTAGTGGGATGTTTATTCTTATTACCCTCGAGTACGTGTGGAGCGGGCGGCGATGGACAACACGCGGCACTGCTCTCGCCCAATCAAAACCATGAAGTTAAGCGTTCTGACGCGATGGCAAAGCTAGGATGGGTGACCTCCCTGGGAAGTCCTCGTGTAGCGACCGTTTACGTAAATTATGGCTAAAATAGTTGAAATAATTGTTTTTAATGAGTTAACCGTCTCCGGAGTAATATGCGTCATACCCTTCCGCACAGCACCGGCTCACGACAACAAAAATCGCTAAATGTTCACAGAAAATTAAAAAAAATAAGATGAAAAAAATAGCGAATGAAAAGCTATTATTATGCCTGTGATACGATAAAATGGAACCGGAATCGAATTTCATACTTCCTAAGCGGATTTATCTAAGAAACGAAAGCTTAACAGAAGCGAAAAATCGCAAATTAGAGGGTCTTAGAGAAGGAATTCGGCTAAAATCTCGCCAGCTCATTGGGAGAATGAGTCTCGTTCGTTTGCCCGTTTACAATCAAATTAGCCTACAATTTTGTCCAAATCCGGCAGTGCCCGAGCTACGTTGATTTCACATTTCTTCTCTTATCCTGATCGAGAGTCAGATGATTTGAGCCAAAAATCGTCTGTCAACAAGTAATCAAAAATAGAAAAACACGAAAAGGGGTGCAAACGAGGACTTTCCAGCGGGTAACTCATCCAAGTACTGCTCCCACCCAAGCATGCTTAACTTCGAAGTTCTGATGGGATTCGGTGCATTAGTGCTGGTATGATCGCACCCGACATTGAGTGGGATGTTTAGTATTATATCCCTCGAGTACGTGTGGAGCGTGCGGCGATGGACAACACGCGGCACTGCTCTCGCCCAATCAGAACAATGAAGTTAAGCGTTCTGGCGCGATGGCAGAGCTAGGATGGGTGACATCCCTGGAAAGTCCTCGTGTCGAGACTGTTTCCGTAAATTATGGCTAAAACAGTCGAAATAATTGTTTTTAATGAGTTAACCGTCTCCGGAGTAATCTGCGTCATACCCTACCGCACAGAACCAGCTCACGACAACAAAAATCGCTAAATGTTCCCTGAAAAGTGAAAAAAAATAAAAATAAGAAAATAGCGAATGTAAAGCTATTATTATGCCTTGATACAATAAAATGAAACTGGAATCGAATTTCGGACTTACTAAGCGGATTTTTCGAGGAAACGGAAGATTAACAGAAGCGGAAAATCGCAAATTAGATGGTCTTAGGGAAGGAATTCGGCTAAAATCTCGCCATCTCATTGCGGATTAATCAATCTCGTTCGTTTGCCCGTTTACAATCAAATTAGGCTACAATTTTGTCCAAATCCGGCAGTGCCCGAGCTACATTGATTTTGCATTTCTTATCTGGTCCCGATCGAGATTCAGATGATTTGAGCCGAAAATCGTCTGTCAACAAATAATCAAAAATAGAAAAACCGATCGAGATTCAGATGATTTGAGCCGAAAATCGTCTGTCAACAAATAATCAAAAATAGAAAAACACGAAAAGGGGTCCAACACGAGGACTTCCCAGGGGGTCACCCATCCTAGTACTGCTGTCGCCCAAGCACGCTTAACTTCGGAGTTCTGATGGGATCCGGTGCATTAGTGCTGGTATGATCACACCCGACATTGAGTGGGATGTTTATTCTTATATCCCTCGAGTACGTGTGGAGCAGGCGGCGATAGACAACACGCGGCACTGCTCTCGTCCAATCAGAACCATGAAGTTAAGCGTTCTGGCACGATGGTAGAGCTTGGATGGGTGACCTCCCTGGGAAGTCCTCGTGGCGACCGTTTACGTAAATTATGGCTAAAACAGTTGAAATAATTGTTTTTAATAAGTTAACAGTCTCCGGAGTAATCTGCGTCATACCCTTTCGCACAGCACCTGTTGGAACTTTTCAAGTTCGCAATCTTGATTTTGATGTTAACAAAACTTGTTATTGTGTTTCTATCATATTTCTTCAAGTGTGAAATTGCAAACACAAGAAGCAAGCTGAAACTGAATTTTGCACAAACTGAATTTCTGGCGAGCTTTGGTATTTTGATGATATCTCTCAACTGGATTATCCAAATGACCATCCGCAAGCTGGACTGATTAGAAAACTCAATTCGGAACAAATCGTATTTCACGTCAGTTTGGTAAAATCGGATGTTATGATGGTCTAACTGATCGCTCAATTACCGAAATGATCACACGAAAACAGCAATCAGTTGAGTTTGAGCAGCTGCGGTATTTTTGTCATATCTCTCAGCTCGGTTATTGAAATGAAGCGATTCAGTATGCGTTGGAAAGATAAAACAATGATCTACAAATCATCTTCAGAAGTCAAAGTCTGAATCAAAGCTTAAGATGCCGATAAATGAGGATGAAGTTACTGGTTCAGCACAAACTGAAATCAGCTAGGCTGATTTCAGCACACCAGCTGAAACTGAACCAACTGCTGACCAGCTGACCAACCAACTGAACTGAACCAGCTGCTGACCAACTGAAACTGAACCAGACCAGCTGAAAACCAGTTGAACCAGACCAGCTGAACTGAACCACCTGAAACTGTACCAGACCAGCTGAAGACCAGTTGAACCAGTCCAACTGAACCAGACCAACTGAATCAGACCAACTGAACCAGTTGAACTGATTGACCAGTTGAGTTGACCAGTTGACCAGAGTTGACCAGTCGGGAAAATGTCCAGCAAGACGAATTTTACTGTTGCAATTCCAGAAACAGTACAGAAACTTTCCAACGGTCATATTCTTGTGTCTAACGTATATATCAGTGTTGGAGCCTATAAATACAACATATTGAAGATCAAACAACAGCTTTTGAAGGGGATTCAAAGCATGGGCAGTTAGCATGAAAAAATCAGCTTGTTGAGAGCACAAGCCCTTGTGTGAGGATACATTTGAGATGTACACTGTTAATGATAAATTCCTCACACACAATCACTCACACATATACAAGAGAGTTGAACTTCAAAGATTAGTTGAGTGAGTCTTGCACAAAGACAATAAACTTGTGTATGTAGTCTTTGCATATGAGACATTAAAGAATATGCTGATTGTGAGGTGCTGCCTACAATCTTGAGTGCTAGGAGTTCTAGTTGGGTGCTGCCCTTCCAGAATGGGTTTGTACAAGTAGTTGTATAAATCAAAGTCTTTTAGTGGATCCTTCCCAAGAGGAAAAAGGGATGACGTAGGAGTGTTTGAAATATCCGAATATCCATAAACAAATTCGTGTCTATTTTTTTATTGCATTTGCTTATCATTTTCACTGTTTTTAAAGATGCATTGTTGAAGCATTTTATGTGTTCTTCAAATATCAAAATATTGTATACCAAATGTTTGATAAAATACTTCAACTGAATATTTTTACTCATTCAACTTGCATATATTTTAAATGGTTTACAAAATATTTAATCGGTTTCTACGAAGGATTATTTCGAGTATCTTCCTCTTGGTTTTTAACGAAACTCGATTTAATTCATCGGTGTTCAATATTTCAAGAACCGAGCTATTGTAGCTCAATGATTATCCCCCCTAATCGATCCTATCAGCACCGGTTCACGACAACAAAAATCGCTAAATGTTCCCAGAAAATAGAAAAAAAATAAGAAGAAGAAAATAGCGAATGTAAAGCTATTATTATGCCTGGGATACGATGAAATGGAACCAGAATCGAATTTCGGACTACCTAAGCGGATTTATCGAGGAAACGGAAGCTTAACAGAAGCGGAAAATCGCAAAGTCGAGGGTCTTAGAGAAGGAATTCGGCTAAGACCGTTTACAATCAAATTAGGCTATAAAATTGTCCAAATCCAGCAGTGCCCGAGTTACGTTGATTTCTCATGTCTTATTTGGACCCGATCGAGATTTAGATGATTTGAGCTGAAAATCGTCTTTCAACAAGTAATCAAAAATAGAAAAACACGAAAAGGGGTGCAACACGAGGACTTCCCAGGGGGTCACCCATCCTAGTACTGCTCTCGCCCAAGTACGCTTAACTCTGTAGTTCTGATGGGATCCGGTGAATTAGTGCTCGTAAGATCGCACCTGACATTGAGTGGGATGTTTATTCTTATATCCCTCGAGTACGTGTGGAGCGGGCGGCGATGGAGAACATGCGGCACTGCTCTCGCCCAATCAGAACCATGAAGTTAATCGTTATGGCGCGATGTCGGATCTAGGATGGGTGACCTCCCTGGGAATTCCTCGTTTACGTAAATTATGGATAAAACAGACGAAATAATTGTTTTTAATGAGTTAACCGTCTCCGGAGTAATCTGCGTCATACCCTTCTTTACAGAACCGGCTCACGACAACAAAAATCACTAAATGTTCCCAAAAAATAGAAAAAAAATAAGAATAAAAAATAGCGAATGTAAAGCTATTATTATGCCTGAGATACGATAAAATGGAACCGGAATTGAATTTCGGACTTCCTAAGCGGATTTCTCGAGGAAACGGAAGCTTAACAGAAGCGGAAAATCGCTAATTAGAGGGTCTTAGAGAAGAAATTCGGCTAAAATCTCGCCAGCTCATTGCGGAGTAATGAGTCTCGTTCGTTTGCCCGTTTACAATCAAATTAGCCTACAATTTTGTCCAAATCCGGCAGTGCCCGAGCTACGTTGATTTCACATGTCTTCTCTGGTCCGGATCGAGATTCAGATGATTTGAGCCGAAAATCGTCTGTCAACAAGTAATCAAAAATAGAAAAACACGAAAAGGGGTTCAAACGAGGAATTCCCAAGGGGTCAACCATTCAAGTACTGCTCTCGCCCAAGCACACTTAACTTCGGAGTTCTGATGGGATTTGGTGCATTAGTGCTAATATGATCTCACCCAAAATTGAATGGATTTTTATTCTTATATCCCTCGAGTACGTGTGGAGCGGGCGGCGATGGACAACACGCGGCACATGTTTCGCCCAATCAGAACAATGAAGTTAAGCGTTCTAGCGCGATGGCAGAGCTAGGATGGGTGACCTCCCTTGAAAGTCCTCGTGTCGTGACCGTTTACGTAAATTATGGCTAAAACAGTCGAAATAATTGTTTTTAATGAGATAACCGTCTCCGGAGTAATCTGCGTCATACCCTTCCGCACAGCAACGGCTCACGACAACAAAAATCGCTAAATGTTCCCAGAAAATAGAAAAAAATTAAGATGAAGAAAATAGCGAATGTAAAGCTATTATTATTCATGGGATACGATAAAATGGAACCGGAATCGAATTTCGGACTTCCTGAGCTGATTTATCGAGGAAACGGAAGCTTAACAGAAGCGAAAAATCGCAAATTAGAGGGTCTTAGAGAAGGAATTCGGCTAAGACCGTTTTCAATCAAATTAGGCTACAATTTTGTCGAAATCTGGCAGTGCCCGAGTTACGTTGATTTCACATGTCTTATTTGGTCCCGATCGAGATTTAGATGATTTGAGCCGAAAATCGTCTTTCAACAAGTAATCAAAAATAGAAAAACATGAAAAGGGGTGCAACACGAGGACTTCCCAGGGGGTCACCCATGCTAGTATTGCTCTCGCACAAACATTATTAACTCCGATGTTCTGATGGGATCCGGTGCATTAGTGCTGGTATGATCGCACCCGACATTGAGTGGGATGTTTATTCTTATATCCCTCGAGTACGTGTGGAGCGGGCGGCGATGGACAACACGCGGCACATGTTTCGCCCAATCAGAACAATGAAGTTAAGCGTTCTAGCGCGATGGCAGAGCTAGGATGGGTGACCTCCCTTGAAAGTCCTCGTGTCGTGACCGTTTACGTAAATTATGGCTAAAACAGTCGAAATAATTGTTTTTAATGAGATAACCGTCTCCGGAGTAATCTGCGTCATACCCTTCCGCACAGCAACGGCTCACGACAACAAAAATCGCTAAATGTTCCCAGAAAATAGAAAAAAATTAAGATGAAGAAAATAGCGAATGTAAAGCTATTATTATTCATGGGATACGATAAAATGGAACCGGAATCGAATTTCGGACTTCCTGAGCTGATTTATCGAGGAAACGGAAGCTTAACAGAAGCGAAAAATCGCAAATTAGAGGGTCTTAGAGAAGGAATTCGGCTAAGACCGTTTTCAATCAAATTAGGCTACAATTTTGTCGAAATCTGGCAGTGCCCGAGTTACGTTGATTTCACATGTCTTATTTGGTCCCGATCGAGATTTAGATGATTTGAGCCGAAAATCGTCTTTCAACAAGTAATCAAAAATAGAAAAACATGAAAAGGGGTGCAACACGAGGACTTCCCAGGGGGTCACCCATGCTAGTATTGCTCTCGCCCAAACATTATTAACTCCGATGTTCTGATGGGATCCGGTGCATTAGTGCTGGTATGATCGCACCCGACATTGAGTGGGATGTTTATTCTTATATCCCTCGAGTACGTGTGGAGCGGGCGGCGATGGACAACACGCCACATTGCCCTCGTCCAATCAGAACCATGAAGTTAATCGTTATGGCGCGATGACGGAGCTAGGATGGGTGACCTCCCTGGGAAGTCCTCGTGTCGCGACAATTTACGTAAATTATGGATAAAACAGTCGAAATAATTGTTTTTAATGAGTTAACCGTCTCCGGAGTAATCTGCGTCATACCTTTCCACACAGAACCGGCTCACGACAACAAAAATAGCTAAATGTTCCCAGAAAATAAAAAAAATAAGAAAAAGAAAATAGCGAATACAAAGCTATTATTATGCCTGGGATACGATAAAATGGAACCGGAATCGAATTTCGGACTTCCTAAGCGGATTTCTCGAGGAAACGAAAGCTTAACAGAAGCGGAAAATCGCAAATTAGAGGGCCTTAGAGAAGGAATTCGGCAAAAATCTCGCCAGATCATTGCGGAGTAATGAGTCTCGTTCGTTTGCCCGTTTACAATCAAATTAGGCTACAATTTTGTCCAAATCCGGCAGTGCCCGAGCTACGTTGATTTCACGTCTTATCTGTTCCCGATCGAGATTCAGATTATTTGAGCCAAAAATCGTCTGTCAACAAGTAATCAAAAATAGAAAAACACGAAAAGGGGTGCAATACGAGAACTTCCAAGGGGGTCACCCATACTAGTACTTCCCTCGCCCAAGCACCCTTAACTTCGGAGTTCTGATGGGATCCGGTGCATTAGTGCTGGCATGAACGCACCCGACATTGAGTGGGATGTTTATTCTTATATCCCTCGAGTACGTGTGGAGCGGGCGGCGTTGGATCGTCCAATCAAAACCATGAAATTAAGCGTTCTGGCGCAATGGCAGATCTAGGATGGGTGACCTCCCTGGGAAGTCCTCGTGTCGCTACCGTTTACGTTAATTATAGCTAAAACAGTCGAAATAATTGTTTTCAATGAGTTAACCGTCTCCGAAGTAATCTGTGTCATACCCTTCCGCACAGCACCGGCTCACGACAACAAAAATCGCTAAATGTTCCCAGAAAATATAAAAAAATAAGAAGAAGAAAATAGCGAATGTAAAGCTATTATTATGCCTTGGATACGTTAAAATGGAACCGAAATCGAATTTCGGACTTCCTAAGCGGATTTCTCGAGGAAACGGAAGCTTAACAGAAGCGAAAAATCGCAAATTGAAGGGTCTTAGAGAAGGAATTCGGCTAAAATCTCGCCAGCTCATTGCGGAGTAATGAGTTTCGTTCGTTTGCCTGTTTACAATTAAATTAGCCTACAATTTTGTCCAAATCCGGCAGTGCCTGAGCTACGTTGATTTCACATGTCTTCTCTGGTTCTGATCGAGTGTCAGATGATTTGAGCCGAAAATCGTCTGTCAACAAGTAATCAAAATTAGAAAAACACGAAAGGGTGCAAACGAGGACTTCCCAGGGGGTCACCCATACAAGTACTGCTCTCGCCCAAGCACACTTAACTTCGGAGTTCTGATGGGATCCGATGTATTAGTGCTGGTATGATCGCACCCAACATTGAGTGGGATGTTTATTCTTATATCCCTCGAGTACGTGTGGAGCGGGCGGCGATGGACAACACGCGGCACTTCTCTCGCCCAATCAGAACCATGAAGTTAATCGTTATGGCGCGATGTCGGATCTAGGATGGGTGACCTCCCTGGGAATTCCTCGTGTCGCAACCGTTTACGTAAATTATGGCTAAAACAGTCGAAATAATTGTTTTTAATGAGTTAACCGTCTCCGGAGTAATCTGCGTCATACCCTACCGCACAGAACCAGCTCACGACAACAAAAATCGCTAAATGTTCCCTGAAAAGTGAAAAAAAATAAAAATAAGAAAATAGCGAATGTAAAGCTATTATTATGCCTTGATACAATAAAATGAAACTGGAATCGAATTTCGGACTTACTAAGCGGATTTTTCGAGGAAACGGAAGATTAACAGAAGCGGAAAATCGCAAATTAGATGGTCTTAGGGAAGGAATTCGGCTAAAATCTCGCCATCTCATTGCGGATTAATCAATCTCGTTCGTTTGCCCGTTTACAATCAAATTAGGCTACAATTTTGTCCAAATCCGGCAGTGCTCGAGCTACATTGATTTTGCATTTCTTATCTGGTCCCGATCGAGATTCAGATGATTTGAGCCGAAAATCGTCTGTCAACAAATAATCAAAAATAGAAAAACACGAAAAGGGGTCCAACACGAGGACTTCCCAGGGGGTCACCCATCCTAGTACGGCTCTCGACGAAGCACGCTTAACTTAGGAGTTCTGATGGGATCCGGTGCATTAGTGCTGGCATGATCGCACCCGACATTGAGTTGGATATTTATTTTTATATCCCTCGAGTACGTGTGGAGCGGGCGGCGATGGACAACACGCGGGACTGCTCTCGCCCAATCAGAAACATGAAGTTAAGCGTTCTAGCGCGATGGAAGAGCTAGGATGGGTGACCTCCCTATGAAGTCCTCGTGTCGCGATCGTTTACGTAAATTATGGCTAAAACAGTCGAAATAATTGTTTTTAATGAGTTAACCGTCTCCGGAGTAATCTGCGTCATACCCTTCCGCACAGCACCGGCTCACGACAACAAAAATCGCTAAATGTTCTCAGAAAATAGAAAAAAATAAGAAGAAGAAAATAGCGAATGTAAAGCTATTATTATGCCTTGGATACGATAAAATGGAACCGGAATCGAATTTCGGACTTCCTAAGCAGTTTTCTTGAAGAAACGGAAGCTTAACAGAAGCGAAAATCGCAAATTAGAGGGTCTTAGAGAAGGAATTCGGCTAAGACCGTTTACAATCAATTTAGGCTACGATTTTTTCCAAATCCGACAATGCCCGAGTTACGTTGATTTCACATGTCTTATTTGGTCTTGATCGAGATTCAGATGATTTGAGCCGAAAATCATCTTTCAACAAGTAATCAAAAATAGAAAAACATGGAAAGGGGTGCAACACGAGGACTTCCCAGGGGGTCACCCATCCTCGTACTGCTCTCGCCCAAGCACGCTTCGCTTCGGAGTTCTGAAGGGATCCGATGCATTAGTGCTGGTATGATCGCATCCCACATAGAGTGGGATTTTTATTCTTATATGCCTCGCGTACGTGTGAATCGGGCGACGATGGACAACACGCGGCACTGCTCTCGCCCAATAAGAACCATGAAGTTAAGCGTTCTGGCGCGATGGCAGAGCTAGGATGGGTGACCTCCCTGGGAAGTCCTCGTGTCGCGACTTTTTACGTAAATTATGGCTAAAACAGTCGAAATAATTGTTTTTAATGAGTTAACCGCCTCCGGAGTAATCTGCGTCATACCCTTCCGCACAGCACCGGCTCACGACAACAAAAATCGCTAAATGTTCCCAGAAAATAGAAAAAAATAAAAAGAAGAAAATAGCGAATGTAAAGCTATTATTATGCCTGTGATACGATAAAATGAAACTGGAATCGAATTTCGGACTTCCTAACTGGATTTCTCAAGGAAACGGAAGCTTAACTGAAGCGGAAAATCGTAAATTAGAGAATCTTAGAGAAGGAATTCGGTTAAAATCTTGCAAGCTCATTGCGGAGGAATGAGTCTCGTTCGTTTGTCTGTTTACAATCAAATTAGCCTACAATTTTTTCCAAATCCGGCAATGCCCGAGCTACGTTGATTTCTCATGTCTTCTCTGGTCCTGATCGAGAGTTAGATGACTTGAGCCGAAAATCGTCTGTCAACAAGTACTGCTCTCGTCCAAGCACGCTTAACTTCGGAGTTCTGATGGGATCCGGTGTATTAGTGCTGGTATGATCGCACCCGACATTGAGTGGGATGTATATTCTTATATCCCTCGAGTACGTGTGGAGCGGGCGGCGATGGACAACACGTGTCGCGACCGTTTACGTAAATTATGGCTAAAACAGTCGAAATAATTGTTTTAGATGAGTTAACCGTCTCCGGATTAATCTGCGTCATACCCTTCCGCACAGAACCGACTCACGACAACAAAAATCGCTAAATGTTTTCAGAAAATAGAAAAAAAAATAAGAATAAGAAAATAGCGAATGTAAAGCTATTGTTATGCCTGGAATACAATAAAATGAAACAGAAATCGAATTTCGGACTTCCTAAGCGGATTCTCGAGGAAACGGAAGCTTAACAGAAGCGGAAAATCGCAAATTAGAGGGTCTTAGAGAAGGAATTCGGCTAAAATCTCTCCATCTCATTGCGGATTAATGAGTTTCGTTCGTTTGCCCGTTTACAATCAAATTAGGCTAAAATTTTGTCCAAATCCGGTAGTGCCCGAGTTACGTTGATTTCACGTCTTATCTGGTCCCGATCGAGATTCAGATGATTTGAGCCGAAAATCGTCTATCAACAAGTAATCAAAAATATAAAAACACGAAAAAGAATGCAACACGAGGACTTCCCAGGGGGTCACCCATCCTAGTACTACTCTTAACGGCACGCTTAACTTCGGAGTTCTGATGGGATCCGGTGCATTAGTTCTGGTATGATCGCACCCGACATTGAGTTGGATGTTTATTCTTATATCCCTCGAGTACGTGTGGAGCGGGCGGCGATGGACAACACGCGGCACTGCTCTCGCCTTATCAGAACCATGAAGTTAAGCGTTCTGACGCGATGGCAAAGCTAGGATGGGTGAACTCCCTGGGAAATCCTCGTGTCGCGAACGTTTACGTAAATTATGGCTATAACAGTCGAAATAATTATTTTTAATGAGTTAACCGTCTCCGGAGTAATACGCGTCATACCCTTCCCCACAGCACCGGCTCACGACAACAAAAATCGCTAAATGTTCCACGAAAATAGAAAAAAATGAGAAGAAGAAAATAGCGAATGTAAAGCAATTATTATGCCTGGGATACGATAAAATAGAACCGGAATCGAATTTCGGACTTCCTAAGCAGATTTCTCGAGCAGATTTGTCCAAATCCGACAGTGCCCGAATTACGTTGATTTCACATGTCTTATTTTGTCTCGATCGAGATTCAGATGATTTGAGCCGAAAATCATCTTTCAACAAGTAATCAAAAATAGAAAAACAAGAAAAGGGTACAACACGAGGACTTCCTAGGGGGTCACCCATCCTAGTACTGCTCTCGCCCAAGCATGCTTAACTTCGGAGTTCTGATGGGATCCGGTGCATTAGTGCTGGTATGATCGCACCCGACATTGAGTGTGATGTTTATTCTTATATCCCTTGAGTACGTGTGGAGCGGGCGGCGATGGACAACATGCCGCACTGCTCTCGCCCAATCAGAACCATGAAGTTAAGCGTTCTGGCGCGATGGCAGAGCTAGGATGGGTGACGTCCCCGGGAAGTCCTCGTGTCGCGACCTTTTACGTAAATTATGGCTAAAACAGTAAAAATAATTGTTTTTAATGAGTTAACCTTCTCAGGAGTAATCTGCGTCATACCCTTCCGCAAAGCACCGGCTCACGACAACAAAAATCGCTAAATGTTCCCAGAAAATAAAAAAAAATAAGAAGAAGAAAATAGGGAATTTAAAGCTATTATTATGCCTGGGATACGATAATATGAAACTGGAATCGAATTTCGGACTTCCTTAGTGGATTTCTCGAGGAAACAGAAGCTTTACAGAAGCGGAAAATCGCAAATTAGAGGGTCTTAGAGAAGGAATTCGGCTAAAATCTCGCCAGCTCATTGAGGAGAATGAGTCTCGTTCGTTTGCCCTTTTACAATCAAATTAGCCTACAATTTTGTCCAATTCCGGCAGTGCCCGAACCACGTTGATTTCACATGTCTTCTCTGGTCCTTATCGAGAGTCAGATGATTTGAGCCAAAAATTGTCTGTCAACAAGTAATCAAAAATAGAAAAACACGAAAAAGAGTGCAACACGAGGACTTCACAGGGGGTCACCCATCCAAGTACTGCTCTCGTCCAGGCACGCTTAACTTCGGAGCTTTTATGGGATCTGGTGTATTAGTGCTGGTATGATCGCACCCGACATTGAGTGGGATGTTTATTCTAATATCCCTCGAGTACGTGTGGAGCGGGAGGCGATGGACAACACGCGGCACTGCTCTCGCCCAATCAGGACCAAGAAGTTAAGCTTTCGGACGCGATGGCAGAGCTAGGATGGGTGACCGCCCTGGGAAATCCTCGTGTCGCGACCGTTTACGTAAATTATGGCTAAAACAATCGAAAAAACTTTCATTTTTAATGAGTTAACCGTCTACGGAGTAATCTGCGTCATACCCTTCCGCACAGAACCGGCTCACGACAACAAAAATCATAATTGTTTCCAAAAAATTGAAAAAAAATAAAAATAAGAAAATAGCGAATTTAAAGCTATTATTATGCTTGAGATACGATAAAATGAAAACGGAATCAAATTTCGGATTAATGAGTCTCGTTCGTTTGCCCGTTTACAGTCAAATTATGCAACAATTTTGTCCAAATCCGGCAAGTGCCCGTGCTACGTTGATTTCACGTCTTATCTGGTCCCGATTGAGATTCAGATGATTTGAGCCGAAAATCGTCTATCAACAAGTAATCAAAAATAGAAAAACACGAAAAAGGGTGCAACACGAGGACTTCCCAGGGGGTCAACCATCCTAGTACTGATCTCGCCCAAGCACGCTTAACTTCGGAGTTTGATGGGATCCGAAATATTATTGCTGGTATGATCGCACCCGACATTGAGTGGGATGTTTATTCTTATATCCCTCGAGTACGTGTGGAGCGGGCGGCGATGGACAACACGCCGCACTGCTCTCGCCCAATCAGAACCATGAAGTTAAGCGTTCTGGCGCGAAGGCAGAGCTAGGATGGGTGACCTCCCTGGGAAGTCCTCGTGTCGCGACCGTTTACGTAAATTATGGCTAAAACAGTCGAAATAATTGTTTTTAATGAGTTAACCGTCTCCGGAGTAATCTTCGTCATACCCTTTCGCACAGAACCGGCTCACGACAACAAAAATCGCTAAATGTTCCCGGAAAATAGAAAAAAATAAGAAAAAAAAATAGCGAATGTAAAGCTATTATTATTATTAGGAATCGAATTTCGGACTTCCTAAGCTGATTTCTCGAGGAAACGGAAGCTTAACAAAAGCGGAAAATCGCAAATTAGAGGGTCTTAGAGAAGGAATTCGGCTAAAATCTCGCCCGCTCATTGCGGAGTAATGAGTCTCGTTCGTTTGCCCGTTTACAATCAAATTAGCCTACAATTTTGTCCAAATCCGGCAGTGCTCGAGCTACGTTGATTTCACATGTCTTCTCTGGTCCTGATCGAGAATCAGATGATTTGAGCCGAAAATCGTCTGTCAACAAGTAATCAAAATAGAAAAACACGAGAAGGGGTGCAACACGAGGACTTTCCAGGGGGTCACCCATTCTAGTACTGCTCTCGCCCAAACACGCTTAACTTCGGAGTTCTGATGGGATCCGGTGCATTAGTGCTCGTAAGATCGCACCCAACATTGAGTGGGATGTTTATTCTTATATCCCACGAGTACGTGTGGAGCGGGCGGCGATGGACAACACGCGGCACTGCTCTCGCCCAATCAGAACCATGAAGTTAATCGTTATTGCGCGATTGCGGAAATAGGATGGGTGACCTCCCTGGGAAGTCCCCGTGTTGCGATCGTTTACGTAAATTATGGATAAAACAGTCGAAATAATTGTTTTTAATGAGTTAACCGTCTCCGGAGTAATCTGCATCATACCCTTCTTTACAGAACCGGCTCACGACAACAAAAATCGCTAAATATTCCCAGAAAGTAGAAAAAAAATAAGAAGAAGAAAATAGCAAATGTAACCGGAATCGAATTTCGGACTTCCTAAGCTTATTTTTCGAGGAAACGGAAGCTTAACAGAAGTGGAAAATTGCAAATTAGAGGGTTTTAGAGAAGGAATTCGGCTAAAATCTCGCCAGCTTATTGCGGAGTAATGAGTCTCGTTCGTTTTCCCGTATACACTCAAATTAGCCTACAATTTTGTCAAAATCCGACAGTGCCCGAGCTACGTTGATTACACATGTCTTCTCTGGTCCTGATCGAGATTCAGAGGATTTGAGCCGAAAATCGTCTGTCAACAAGTAATCAAAAATAGAAAAACACGAAAAGGGGTGCAACACGAGGACTTCCCACGGGATCACCTATCCTAGTACTTCTCTTGCCCAAGCACGCTTAACTTTGGAGTTTTGATGGAAGCCGATGTATTAGTGCTGGTATGATCGCACGCGACATTGAGTGGGATGTTTATTTTTATATCCCTCGAGTACGTGTGGAGCAGGCAGCATTGGACAACACACGGCACTTCTCTCGCCCAATAAGAACAATGAAGTTAAGCGTTCTGGCGCGATGGCAGAGCTAGGATGGGTAACCTCCCTGGGAAGTCCTCATGTCGCGACCGTTTAATGAGTTAACCGTCTACGGAGTATTCTGCGTCATACCCTTCCGCACAGAACTAGCTCACGACAACAAAAATCGCTAAATGTTCCCAAAAAATAGAAAAAAAATAAGAAGAAGAAAATAACGAATGTAGAGCTATTATTATGCCTGGGATACGATAAAATGGAACCGGAATCGAATTTCGGACTTCCTAAGCGGATTTCTTAAGGAAACAGAAGCTTAACAGAAGTGGAAAATCGCAAATTAGAGGGCCTTAGAGAAGGAATTCGGCTAAAATCTCGCTAGCTCATTGCAGAGTAATGAGCCACGTTCGTTTGCCCGTTTACAATTAAATTAGCCTATAATTTTTTCCAAATCCGGCAATGCCCGAGCTACGTTGATTACACAAGTCTTCTCTGGTCCTGATCGAGATTCAGATGATTTGAGCCGAAAATCTTCTGTCAACAAGTAATCAAAAATAGAAAAACACGAAAAGGGGTGCAACACAAGGACTTCCCAGGGGGTCACCAATCCTAGTACTGCTCTCGCCCAAGCACGCTTAACTTCGGAGTTCTGATGGGATCCGGTGCATTAGTGCTGGTATGATCGCACCCGACATTGAGTGGGATGTTTATTCTTATATCCCTCGAGTACGTGTGAAGCGGGCGGCGATGGACAACACGCGGCACTGCTCTCGCCCAATCAGAACCATGAAGTTAATCGTTATTGCGCGATGGTAGAGCTAGGATGGGTTACCTCCCTGGGAAGTCCTCGTGTCGCGACCGTTTACGTAATTTATGGATAAAACAGTCGAAATAACTGTTTTTAATGAGTTGACCGTGTCCGGAGTAATCTGCGTCATACCCTTCCGCACAGAACCGGCTCACGACAACAAAAATTGCTAAATTTTCCCAGAAAATAGAAAAAAAAGAAGAATAAGAAAATAGCGAATGCAAAGCTATTATTATACCTGGGATACGATAAAATGAAACCGAAATCGAATTTCGGACTTCCTAAGACGATTTCTCGAGGAAACGGAAGCTTAACAGAAGCAAAAAATCGCAAATTAGAGGGTCTTAGAGAAGGAATTCAGCTATGACCGTTTACAATCAAATTAGGCTACAATTTTGTACAAATCCGACAGTGCTCGAGTTACGTTGATTTTACATGTCTTATTTGGTCTCGATCGAGATTCAGATGAAACAGTCGAAATAATTGTTTTTAATGAGTTAACCGTCTCCAGAGTAATCTGAGTCATATCCTTCCGCACAGAACCGGCACACGACAACAAAAATGCCTAAATGTTCCTAGAAAATATAAAAAATAAGAAGAAGAAAATAGCGAATGTAAAGCTATTATTATGCCTGGGATACGATAAACTGGAACTGGAATCGAATTTCGGACTTCCTAAACGGATTTCTCGAGGAAACGGAAGCTTAACAGAAGCGAAAAATCGCAAATTAGAGGGTCTTAGAGAAGGAATTCGGCTAAAATCTCAGCAGCTCATTGCAGAGTAATGAGTCTTGTTCGTTTGCCCGTTTACACTCAAATTAGCCTACAATTTTGTCCAAATCCGGCAGTGCCCGAGCTACGTTGATTTTACATGTCTTATCTGGTCCTGATCGAGAGTCAAATGATTTGAGCCGAAAATCTTCTATCAACAAGTAATCAAAAATAGAAAAACACAAAAAGAGGTGCAACACAAGGACTTCCCAGGGGGTCACCCATCCTAGTACTGCTCTCGCCCAAGCACGTTTAACTTCGGACTTCTGATGGGATCCGGTGTATTATTGCTGGTATGATCGCACCCGACATTGAGTGGGATGTTTATTCTTTTATCCCTCAAGTACGTGTGGAGCGGGCGGCGATGGACAACACGCGGCACTGTTCTCGCCCAATCAGAACCATGAAGTTAAGATTTCTGGCGCGATGGCAGAGCTAGGATGGGTGACCGCCCTGGGAAGTCCTCGTGTCACGACCGTTTAAGTAAATTATGGCTAAAACAGTCGAAATTTTTTTTATTTTTAATGAGTTAACCGTCTACGGAGTAATCTGCGTCATATCCTTCCGCACAGAACCGGCTTACGACAACAAAAATCATAATTGTTTCCAGAAAATAGAAAAAAAAATAAGAATAAGAAAATAGCGAATGTAAAGCTATTATTATGCTTGAGATACGATAAAATGAAATCGAAATTGAATTTCGGACTTCCTAAGCGGATTTCTCGAGGAAACGGAAGCTTAACAGAAGCGGAAAATCGCAAATTAGAGGGTCTTAGAGTAGAAATTCGGCTAAAATCTTGCCACCTCATTGCGGATTAATGAGTCTCATTCGTTTGCATGTTTTCAATCAAATTAGGAAACAATTTTTTCCAAATCCGGCAAGTACCCGAGCTACGTTGATTTCACGTCTTATCTGGTCCTGATCGAGAGTCAGATGATTTAAGCCGAAAATTGTCTGTCAACAAGTAATCAAAAATAGAAAAACACGAGAAGGGGTGCATCAGGACATCCCAGGAGGTCACCCATCCTAGTACTGCTCTTACCCAAGCACGCTTAACTTCGGAGTTCTGATGGGAGCCGTTGTATTAGTGCTGGTATTATCACAACCGACATTGAGTGAGATATTTATTCTTATATCCCTCGAGTACGTGTGGAGCGGGCAGCGATGGACAACACGCGGCACTGCTCTCGCCCAATCAGAACAATGAAGTTAAGCGTTCTGGCGCGATGGCAGAGCTAGGATGGGTGACCTCCCTGGGAAGTCCTCGTGTCGCGACCATTTACATAAATTATGGTTAAAACAGTCGAAATAATTGTTTTTGATGAGTTAACCGTCTCCGGAGTAATCTGCGTCATACACTTCCGCACATAACCGGCTCACGACAACAAAAATTGCTAAATGTTCCCAGAAAATAGAAAAAAATAAGAATAAGAAAATAACGAATCTAAAGCTATTATTATGCCTGGGATACGATAAAATGAAACCGGAATCGAATTTTAGACTTCATTGCGGAGGAATGAGTCTCGTTCGTTTGCCCGTTTACACTCAAATTAGCCTACAATTTTGTCCAAATCCGGCAGTGCCTGAGCTACGTTGATTTCACATGTCTTCTCTGGTCCTGATCGATATTCAGATGATTTGAGCCGAAAATCGTCTGTCAACAAGTAATAAAAAATAATAAAACACGAAAAGGGGTGCAACACGAGGACTTCCCAGGGGGTCTCACCCATCCTAGTACTGCTCTCACCCAAGCACGCTTAATTTCGTAGTTCTAATGGGATCCGATGTATTATTGCTGGTATGATCGCACCCGACTTTGAGTGGGATGTTTATTCTTTTATCCCTCAAGTACATGTGGAGCGGGCGGCGATGGACAACACGCGGCACTGTTCTCGACCAATCAGAACCATGAAGTTAAGATTTCTGGAGCGATGGCAGAGCTAGGATGTGTGACCGCCCTGGGAAGTCCTCGTGTCGCGACCGTTTGCGTAAATTATGGCTAAAACAGTCGAAAATTTTTTTATTTTTAATGAGTTAACCGTCTACGGAGTAATCTGCGTCATATCCTTCCGCACAGAACCGGCTTACGACAACAAAAATCATAATTGTTTCCAGAAAATAGAAAAAAAATAAGAATAAGAAAATAGCGAATGTAAAGCTATTATTATGCTTGAGATACGATAAAATGAAATCGAAATTGAATTTCGGACTTCCTAAGCGGATTTCTCGAGGAAACGGAAGCTTAACAGAAGCGGAAAAGAGTAAAAATTCGGCTAAAATCTCGCCACCTCATTGCGGATTAATGAGTCTCATTCGTTTGCATGTTTTCAATCAAATTAGGAAACAATTTTTTCCAAATCCGGCAAGTACCCGAGCTACGTTGATTTCACGTCTTATCTGGTCCTGATCGAGAGTCAGATGATTTAAGCCGAAAATTGTCTGTCAACAAGTAATCAAAAATAGAAAAACACGAGAAGGGGGTGCAACAGGACATCCCAGGAGGTCACCCATCTTAGTACTGCTCTTGCCCAAGCACGCTTAACTTCAGAGTTCTGATGGGATCCGGTGCATTAGTGCTGGTATTATCGCAACCGACATTGAGTGAGATATTTATTCTTATATCCCTCGAGTACGTGTGGAGCGGGCGGCGATGGACAACACGCGGCACTGCTCTCGCCCAATCAGAACAATGAAGTTAAGCGTTCTGGCGCGATGGCAGAGCTAGGATGGGTGACCTCCCTGGGAAGTCCTCGTGTCGCGACCATTTACATAAATTATGGTTAAAACAGTCAAAATTATGTTTTTTGATGAGTTAACCGTCTCCGGAGTAATCTGCGTCATACACTTCCGCACATAACTGGCTCACGACAACAAAAATCGCTAAATGTTCCCAGAAAATAGAAAAAAATAAGAATAAGAAAATAACGAATCTAAAGCTATTATTATGCCTGGGATACGATAAAATGAAACCGGAATCGAATTTTAGACTTCATTGCGGAGGAATGAGTCTCGTTCGTTTGCCCCTTTACACTCAAATTAGCCTACAATTTTGTCCAAATCCGGCAGTGCCTGAGCTACGTTGATTTCACATGTCTTCTCTGGTCCTGATCGAGATTCAGATGATTTGAGCCGAAAATCGTCTGTCAAGAAGTAATCAAAAATAATAAAACACGAAAAGGGGTGCAACACGAGGACTTCCCAGGGGGTCACCCATCCTAGTACTGCTCTCGCCCAAGCACGCTTAATTTCGGAGTTCTAATGGGATCCGGTGTATTAATGCTGGTATGATCGCACCCGACATTGAGTGGGATGTTTATTCTTATATCCCTCGAGTACGTGTGGAGCAGGCGGCGATGGACAACACGCGGCACTGCTCTCGCCCAATCATAATCTTGAAGTTAAGCGTTCTGGCGCGATGGCAGAGCTAGGATGGGTGACCTCCCTGGGAAGACCTCGTGTCGCGACCGTTTACGTAATTTATGCCTAAAACAGTCGAAATAATTGTTTTCAATGAGTTAACCGTCTCAGGAGTAATTTGCGTCATACCCTTCCGCACAGAACCAACTCACGACAACAAAAATCTCTAAATGTTCCAAAAAATAGAAAAAAAAATAAGAATAAGAAAATAACGAATGTAAAGCTATTATTATGCCTGGGATACGATAAAATGGAACCGGAATCGAATTTCGGACTACCTTAACGGATTTCTCGAGGAAAAGGAAGCTTAACAGAAGCGGAAAATCGCAAATTAGAGGGTCTTAGAGAAGGAATTCGGCTAAAATCTCGCCAGCTCTTTTCGGAGTAACCAGTCTCGTTCGTTTGCCCGTTTACAATCAAATTAGCCTACAATTTTATCCAAATCCGGCAATGCCCGAGCTACGTTGATTTCACAAGTCTTATCTGCTCCCGATCGAGATTCGGAAGATTTGAGCCGAAAATCGACTTTCAACAAGTAATCAAAAATAAAAATACATGAAAAGGGGTGCGCAACTCGAGGACTTTCCATGGGGTCACCCATCCTAATACTGCTCTCGCCCAAGCACGCTTAACTTCGGAGTTCTGATGGGATCCGGTGCATTAATGCTGATATGATCGCACCCGACATTGAGTGGGATGTTTATTCTTATATCCCTCGAGTACGTGTGGAGCGGGCGGCGATGGACAACACGCGGCATTGCTCTCGCCCAATCAGAACCATGAAGTTAATCGTTATGGCGCGATAACAGAGCTAGGATGTGTGACCTCCCTGGGAAGTCCTCGTGTCGTGACCGTTTACGTAAATTATGGATAAAACAGTCGAAATAATTGTTTTTAATGAGTTAACCGTCTCTGCAGTAATCCGCGTCATATCCTTTCGCACAGAACCGGCTCACGACAACAAAAATCGATAAATATTTCCACAAAATAGAAAAAAAATTAAGAAGAAAAAAATTGCGATTGTAAAGCTATTATTATACCTGGGATACGATAAAATGGAACCGAAATCGAATTTCGAACTTCCTAAGCGGATTTTTCGAGGAAACGGAAGCTTAACAGAAGCGGAAAATCGCAAATTAGAGGGTCTTAGACAAGAAATTCGGCTAAAATCTTGCCAGCTAATTGCGAAATAATGAGTCTCGTTCGTTTGCCCGAGCTATGTTGATTTCACATGTCTTATCTGGTCCCGATCGAGATTCAGATGATTTGAGCCGAAAATCGTCTGTCAACAAGTAATCAAAAATTGAAAAACACGAAAAAGGGTACTACACGAGGACTTCCCAGGGGTCACCCATCCTAGTACTGCTCTCGCCCAAGCACACTTAACTTCGGAGTTCTAATGGGATCTGGTGCATTAGTGCTGGTATGATCGCACCTAACAGAATGAAATGTTTATTCTTATATCCCTCGAGTACGTGTGGAGCGGGCGGCGATGGACAACACGCGGCACTGCTCTCGCCCAATCAGAACCATGAAGTTAAGCGTTCTGGCGCGATGGTAGAGTTAGGCTAGGTGACCTCCATAGGAAGTCCTCGTGTCGCGACCGTTTACGTGAATTATGGATAAAACAGTCGAAATAATTGTTTTTAGTGAGTTAACCGTTTCCGAAGTAATCTACGTTATACCCTTCCGCACAAAACATGCTCACGACAATAAAAATCGATAAATGTTCCCAGAAAATAGAAAAAAAAATAAGAAGAATAAAATAGCGAATGTAAAGTTGTTATTATGCCTGGGATACGATAAAATGGAACCGAAATCGAATTTCGAATTCCTAAGTGGATTTCTCGAGGAAACGGAAGCTTAACAGAAGCGGAAAATGGGAAATTAGAGAGTCTTAGAGAAGGAATTCCGCTAAAATCTCGCCAGCTCATTGCGGAGTAATGAGTCTCGTTCGTTTGCCCGTTTACAATCAAATTAGCATACAAATTTGTCCAAATCCGGCAGTGCCCGAGCTACGTTGATTTCACAAGTCTTATCTGGTCCCGATCGAGATTCAGATGATTTGAGACGAAATCGTCTGTCAACAAATAATCAAAAATAGAAAAACACGAAAAGGGGTGCAACACGAGGACTTCCCAAGGGGTCACCCATCCTAGTACTGCTCTCGCCCAAGCACGCTTCACTTCAGAGTTCGGATTGGATCCGGTGCATTAGTGCTGGTATGATCGCACCCGACATTGAGTGGGATTTTTATTCTTATATCCTCGAGTACGTGTGGAGCGGGCGGCGACGGACAACACGCGGCACTGCTCTCGCCCAATCAGAACCATGAAGTTAAGCGTTCTGGAGCGATGGTAGAGCTAGGATGAGTGACCTCCCTAGGAAGTCCTTGTGTCGCGACCGTTTACGGAAATTATGGATAAAATAGTCGAAATAATTGTTTTAATGAGTTAACCATCTCCGGAGTAATCTGCGTCATACCTTTCCGCACAGAACCGGCTCACGACAACAAAAATCGCTAAATGTTCCCACAAAATAGAAAAAAAATTAAGAAGAAGAAAATAGCGAATGTAAAGCTATTATTATGTCTAGGATACGATAAAATTGAACCGGAATCGAATTTGAAATTCCTAAACGGATTTCTCGAGGAAACAGAAGCTTAACAGAAGCGGAAAATCACAAATTAGAGGGTCTTAGAGAAGGAATTCGGCAAAAATCTCGCCACCTCGTTGCGGAGTAATGAGTCTCGTTCGTTTGCCCGTTTACAATCAAATTAGGCTACAATTTTGTCCAAATCCGGCAGTGCCCGAGCTACGTTGATTTCACATGTCTTATCTTATCTTGATCGAGATTCAGATGATTTGAGCCGAAAAACGTTTGTCAACATGTAATCAAAAATAGAAAAACACGGAAAGGGGTGCAACACGAAGACTTCCCAGGGGGTTACCCATCCTAGTACTGCTCTCGCCTAAGCACGCTTAACTTCGGAGTTCTGATGGGATCCGGTGAATTAGGGCTGGTATGATTGCACCCAACATTGAGTGGGATGTTTATTCTTATATCCCCCGAGTACGTGTGGAGCGGACGGCGATAAACAAAACGCGGCACTGCTCTCGCCCAATCAGAACCATGAAGTTAAGCGTTCTGGTGCGATGGCAGAGCTAGGATGGGTGACCTCCCTGGAAAGTCCTCATGTCGCAATCGTTTACGTGAATTATGGATAAAAGCATTCGAAATAATTGTTTTTAATGAGTTAACCGTCTTCGGAGTAATCTGCGTCAAACCCTTCAGCACAGAACCAGCTCACACAACAAAAATCGTTAAATGTTCCGAGAAAATAGAAAAAAAAATATGAAGAAGAAAATAGCGAATGTAAAGCTATTATTATGCCTAGGATACGATAAAATGGAACCGGAATCGAATTTCGAACTTCCTAACCGGATTTCTCGAGGAAACGGAAGCTTCACAGAAGCGGAAAATCGCAAATTAGAGGGTCTTAGAGAAGGAATTCGGCTAAAATCTCGCCACCTCGTTGCGGAGTAATGAGTCTCGTTCGTTTGCCCGTTTACAATCAAATTAGGCTACAATTTTGTCCAAATCCGGCAGTGCCCGAGCTACGTTGATTTCACATGTCTTATCTGATCCCGATCGAGATTCAGATAATTTGAGCCGAAAATCGTCTGTCAACAAGTAATCAAAAATAGAAAAACACGAAAAGGGGTTTAACACGAGGACTTCCCAGGGGGTCACCCATCATAGTAATGCTCTCGACCAAGCACGCATAACTTCGGAATTCTGATGGGATCCGGTGCATTAGTGCTGGTATGATAGCACCCGACATTGAGTGGGATGTTTATTTTTATATCCCCCGAGTACGTGTGGAGCGGGCGACGATGGACAACACGCGGCACTGCTCTCGCCCAATCAGAACCATGAAGTTAAGCGTTCTGGCACGATGGTAGAGTTAGGATAGGTGACCTCCCTGGGAAGTCCTCGTGTCGCGACCGTTTACGTGAATTATGGATAAAATAGTCGAAATAATTGTTTTTAGTGAGTTAACCGTCTCCGGAGTAATCTACGTAATATCCTTCCGCACAGAAGATGCTCACGACAACAAAAATCGCTAAATGTTCCTAGAAAAAAAAAATAAGAAGAATAAAATAGCGAATGTAAAGCTGTTATTATGCCTGGATACGATAAAATGGAACCAAAATCGAATTTCGAACTTCCTAAGCGGATTTCTCGAAGAAACGGAATCTTAACAGAAGCGAAAAATCGTAAATTAGAGAGTCTTAGAGAAGGAATTCCGCTAAAATCTCGCCAGCTCATTGCGAAGTAATGAGTCTCGTTTGTTTGCCCGTTTACAATCAAATAAGGCTACAATTTTGTCCAGATCCGGCAGTGCCCGAGCTACGTTGGTTTCATATGTCTTATCTGATCCCGATCGAGATTCAGATGATTTGAGCCGAAAATCGTCTGTCAACAAGTAATCAAAAATAGAAAAACACGAAAATGGGTGCAACACGAGGATTTCCCAGGGAGTCACCCATCCTAGTACAGCTCTCGCCCAAGCACGCTTTACTTGGGAGTTCTGATGGGATCTGGTGCATTAGTGCTGGTATGATCGCACCCGACATTTAGTGGGATGTTTATTCTTATATCCTTCGACTACGTGTGGAGCGGGCGGCGATGGACAACAGGCGGCACTGCTCTCGCCCAATCAGAACCTTGAACTTTAGCGTTCTAGCGCGATGGCAGAGCTAGGATGGGTGACCTCCCTGGGAAGTCCTCGTGTCAGTCGTACAGTATGGATAAAACAGTCGAAATAATTGTTTTTAATGAGTTAACCGTCTCCAGAGTAACCGTCTCCAGAGTTAACCGTCTCCAGAGTAACCGGCTCACGACAACAAAAATTGCTAAATGTTCCCAGAAAATAGAAAAAAAATAAGAAGAAGAAAATAGCGAATGTAAAGCTATTATTATGCTTTGGATACGATAAAAAGGAATCGGAATCAAATTTCGGACTTCCTAAGCGGATATCTCGAGGAAACGAAAGCTTAACAGGAGCGGAAAATCGCAAATTAGAGAGTCTTATAGAAGAAATTCGGCTAAAATCACGCCATCTCATTGCGGAGGAATGAATCTCGTTCGTTTGCCCGTTTACAATTAAATTGGGCTACAATTTTGTCCAAATCCGGCAATGCCCGAGCTACGTTGATTTCACACGAGGACTTCCCAAGGGGCCACCCATCCTAGTACTGCTCTCGCCCAAGCACGCTTAACTTCGGAGTTTTGATGGGATCCGGTGCATTAGTGCTGGTATGATCGCACCCGACATTGAGTGGGATTTTTATTCTTATATCCTCGAGTACGTGTGGAGCGGACGGAGATGGACAACACGCGGCACTGCTCTCGCCCAATCAGAAACATGAAGTTATGCGTTCTGGCGCGATGGCAGAGCTAAGATGGGTGACCTCCCTGGGAAGTCCTCTTGTCGCGACCGTTTAAGTAAATTATGGATACAACAGTCGAAATAATTGTTTTTAATGAGTTAACCATCTCCGAAGTAATCTGCGTCATACTCTTCCGCACAGAACCGGCTCACGACACTAAAAATTGCTAAATGTTCCCAGAAAACAGAAAAAAAAATAAGAAGAAGAAAATAGCGAATGTAAAGCTATTATTATGCCTGGGATACGATAAAATGGAACCGGAATCGAATTTCAAACTTCCTAAGCGGATTTCTCGAGGAAACGGAAGCTTAACAGAATCGGAAAATCGCAAATTAGAGGGTTTTAGAGAAAGAATACGGCTAAAATCTCGACACCTCGTTGCGGAGTAATGATTCGTTCGTTTTCCCGTTTACAATCAAATTAAGCTACAATTTTGTCCAAATCTGGCAGTGCCCGAGCTACGTTGATTTCACATGTCTTATCTGATCCCGATCGAGATTCAGATGATTTGAGCCGAAAATCGTCTGTCAACAAGTAATCAAAAATAGAAAAACATCAAAAGGGTGCAACACGAGGACTTCCAATGGGGTCACCCATCATAGTACTGCTCTCGCCCCAGCACGCTTAACTTCGGAGTTCTGATGGGATCCGGTGCATTAGTGCTAGTATGATCGCACCCGACATTGAGTGGGATGTTTATTCTTATATCCCCCGAGTACGTGTGGAGCGGGCGACGATGGACAACACGCGGCACTGCTCTCGCCCAATAAGAACCATGAAGTTAAGTGTTCTGGCGTGATGGCAGAGCTAGGATTGGTGACCTCCCCGGGAAGTCCTCGTGTCTCGATCGTTTACGTAAATTATGGATAAAACAGTCGAAATAATGGTTTTTAATGAGTTAACCGTCTCCGGAGTAATCTGCGTCATACCCTTTCGCACAAAACCGGCTCACGACAACAAAAATCGTTAAATGTTCCCATAAAATAGAAAAAAAAGAAGAAGAAGAAAATAACAAATGTAAAGCTATTATTATGCCTGGGATACGATAAAATGAAACCGGAATCGAATTTCGGACTTCCTAAGAGGATTTTTCGAGGAAACGGAAGCTTAACAGAAGCGGTAAATCGCAAATTAGAGGGTCTTAGAGAAGGAATTCGAGTAAAATAACGCCAGCTCATTGCGGAGGAATGAATCTCGTTCGTTTGCCCGTTTTCAATCAAATTTGGCTACAATTTTGTCCAAATCCGGCAGTGCCCGAGCTACGTTGATTTCACATGTCTTATCTGGTCCCGATCAAAATTCAGATGATTTGAGCCGAAAATCGTCTGTCAACAAGTAATCAAAAAAAAAACACGAAAAGGGGTGCAAAATGTGGACTTCCCAGGGGGTAACCCATCCTAGTACTACTCTCGCCCAACCACGCTTCACTTCGGAGTTCTGATGGGATCCGGTGCATTAGTACTGGTATGATCGCACCTGACATTGAGTGGGATTTTTATTCTTGTATCCTCGAGTACGTGTGGAGCGGACGGCGATGGACAACACGCGGCACTGCTCTCGCCCAATCAGAACCATGAAGTTAAGCGTTCTGGCGCGATGGCAGAGCTAGGATGGGTGACCTTCCTGGGAAGTCCTCGTGTCCGACCGTTTACGTAAGTTATGTATACAACAGTGGAAATAATTTTTTTTAATGAGTTAACCGTCTCCGGAGTAACATGCGTCATACCCTTCCGCACAGCACCGGCTCACGACAACAAAAATCTCTAAACGTCCCCAGAAAATAGAAAAAAAATAATAAGAAGAAAAGAGCGAATGTAAAGCTATTATTATGCCAGGGATATGATAAAATGGAACCGGAATCGAATTTCGAACTTCCTAAGCGGATTTCTCGAGGAAACGGAAGCTTAAAAGAAGCGGAAAATCGCAAATTAGAGGGTTTTAGAGAAGGAATTTGGCTGAAATCTCGCCACCCCGTTGCGGAGTAATGATTCGTTCGTTTGCTCGTTTACAATCAAATTAAGCTACAATTTTGTTTAAATCCGGCAGTGCCCGAGCTACGTCGATTTCACATGTCTAACCTAATCCCGATCGAGATTCAGATGATTTGAGCCAAAAATCTCCTGATGCAACACGAGGACTTCCCATGGGGTCACCCATCCTAGTCGTGCTCTCGCCCAAGCACGCTTAACTTCTGAGTTCTGATGGGATCCGGTGCATTAGTGCTGGTATGATCGCACCCGACATTGAGTGGGATGTTTATTCTTATATCCCTCGAGTACGTGTGGAGCGGGCGGCGATGGACAACACGCGGCACTGCTCTCGCCCAATAGAACCATGAAGTTAAGCGTTCCGGCGCGATGGCAGAGCTAGGATGGGTGACCTCCCTTGGAAGTCCTCGTATCGCGACCGTTTACGTAAATTATGGATAAAACAGTCGAAATAATTGTTTTTAATGAGTTAACCGTCTCCGGAGTAATCTGCGTCATACCCTTCCGCACAGAACCGGTTCACGACAACAAAAATCATTAAATGTTCCCAGAAAATAGAAAAAAATAAGAAGAAGAAAATAGCGGATGTAAAGCTATTATTATGCCTGGGATACGATAAAATGAAACCAGAATCGAATTTCGGACTTCCTAAGCGGATTTCTCGAGGAAACGGAAGCTTAACAAAAGCCGAAAATCGCAAATTAGAGGGTCTTAAAGATGAAATTCGGCAAAAATCTCGCCAGCTCATTGCGCAGCAATGAGTCTTGTCTTTTTGCCCGTTTACCATCAAATTAGGTAACAATTTTGTCCAAATCCGGCATTGCCCGAGCTACGTTGATTTCACATGTCTTATCTAGTCCCGATCGAGATTCAGAAGATTTGAGCCGAAAATCGTCTGTCAACAAGTAATCAAAAATAGAAAAACACGAAAAGGGGTGCAACATGAGGACTTCCCAAGGGGGTCACCCATCCCAGTATTGCTCTCGCCCAAGCACCCTTAACTTCGGAGTTCTTATGGGATCCGGTTCATTACTGCTGGTATGATCGCACCCGACATTGAGTGGGATGTTTATTATTATATCCCTCGAGTACATGTGGAGCGGGCGGCGATGGACAACACGCGGCACTGCTCTCGCCTAATCAGAACCATGAAGTTAAGCATTCTGGCGCGATGGCAGGGCTACGATGGGCTACAGAAGCAGTATATCGCAAATTAAAGGGTCTTAGAGAAGGAATTCGGCTAAAATATCGCCATATCATTGCGGAGTAATGAGTCTCGTTCGTTTGCCCGTTTACAATTAAATTAGCCTACAATTATGTCCAAATCCGGCAGTGCCCGAGCTACGTTGATTTCACATGTCTTATCTGGTCCCGATCGAGATTCAGATTATTTGAGCCGAAAATCATCTGTCAACAAGTAATCAAAAATAGAAAAACACGAAAAGGGGAGCAACACGAGGACTTACCAGGGGGTCACCCATCTTAGTACTGGTCTCGCCCAAGCACGCTTAACTTCGTAGTTCTGATGGGATCCGGTGAATTAGTGATGGTATGATCGCACCCGACATTGAGAGGGATGTTTATTCTTATATCCCTCGAGGTACTGATCTCGCCCAATAAGAACCATGAAGTTAAGCGTTCTTGCGCGATGTCAGAGCTAGGATGGGTGACCTCCTTGGGAAGTACTCGTGTCGTGACCGTTTACGTAAATTATAGAGAAAACAGTCGAAATAATTGTTTTAATGAGTTAACCGTCTCCGGAATAATCTGCGTCATACCCTTCCGCACAGAACCGGCTCACAACAACAAAAATTGCTAAATGTTCCCAGAAAATAATTAAACAAATTAAGAAGAAGAAAATTGCGAATGTAAAACTATTATTATGCCTGGGATACGATAAAATGGAACCGGAATCGAATTTCGAACTTCCTAAGCGGATTTATCGAGGAAACGGAAGCTTAATAGAAGCGGAAAATCGCAAATTAGAGGGTCTTAGAGAAGGAATTCAGCTAAAATCTCGCCACCTCATTGCGGAGTAATGAGTCTCGTTCGTTTGCCCGTTTACAATCAAATTAGCCTACAATTTTGTCCAAATCCGGCAGTGCCCGAGCTACGTTGATTTCACATGTCTTATCTGGTCCCGATCGAGATTCATATTATTTGAGCCGAAAATCATCTGTCAACAAGTAATCAAAAATAGAAAAACACGAAAAGGGGAGCAACACGAGGACTTACCAGGGGGTCACCCATCTTAGTACTGGTCTCGCCCAAGCATGCTTAACTTCGGAGTTCTGATGGGATCCGGTGCATTAGTGCTGGTATGATCGCACCCCACATTGAGTGGGATTTTTATTCTTATATGCCTCGCGTACGTGTGGAGCGGGCGGCGATGGACAACACGCGGCACTGCTCTCGCCCAAATGAGCCATGAAGTTAAGCATTCTGGCGCGATGGCAGAGCTAGGATGGGTGACCTCCCTGGGAAGACCTCGTGTCACGACCGTTTACATAAATTATGGATAAAACATTCGAAATAATTGTTTTTAATGAGTTAACCGTCTCCGGAGTAATCTGGGTCATACCCTTCTGCACAGAACCGGCTCACGACAACAAACATCTCTAAATGTTCCCAGAAAATAGGAAAAAAACAAGAAGAAGAAAATAGCGAATGTAAAGCTTTTATTATGCCTGGGATACGATAAAGTGGAACCGAAATCGAATTTCGAACTTCCTAAGAGGATTTCTCGAGGAAACGGAAGTTAACAGAAGCGGAAAATCGCAAATTAGAGGGCCTTAGAGAAGGAATTTGGCTAAAATCTTGCCAGCTCATTGCGGAGTAATGAGTCTCGTTCGTTTGCCCGTTTACAATCAAATTAGGCTACAATTTTGTCCAAATCCGGCAGTGTCCGACCTACGTTGATTTCACATGTCTTATCTTGTCCCGATCGAGATTCAGATTATTTGAGCCGAAAATCGTCTGTCAACAAGTAATCAAAAATAGAAAAACACGAAAAGGGGTTCAACACGAGGAGTTCCCTGGGGGTCACCTATCCAAGTACTGGTCTCGCCCAAGCACGCTTAACTTCGGAGTTCTGATGGGATCCAGTGCATTAGTGCTGGTATGATCGCACCCCACATTGAGTGGGATTTTTATTCTTATATGCCTCACGTACGTGTGGAGCGGGCGGAGATGGACAACACGCGGCACTGCTCCCGCCCAATCAGAACCATGAAGTTAAGAATTCTGGCGCGATGGCAGAGCTAGGATGGGTGACCTCCCTGGGAAGACCTCGTGTCGCGACCGTTTACATAAATTATGGATAAAACATTCGAAATAATTGTTTTTAATGAGTTAACCGTCTCCGGAGTAATCTGCGTCATACCCTTCCGCACAGAACCGGCTCACGACAACAAAAATCGCTAAATGTTCCCAGAAAATAGGAAAAAAATAAGAAGAAGAAAATAGCGAATGTAAAGTTTTTCTTATGCATGGGTTGCGATAAAGTGGAACCGAAATCAAATTTCGAACTTCCTAAGCGGATTTCTCGAGGAAACGGAAGGTTAACAGAAGTGGAAAATCACAAATTAGAGGGTATTAGAGAAGGAATTCAGCTAAAATCTCGCCATCTCATTGCGGAATAATGAGTCTCATTCGTTTGCCCGTTTACAATCAAGTTAGGTTACAATTTTGTCCAAATCCGGCAGTGCCCGAGCTACGTTGATTTCACGTCTTATCTGGTCCCGATCGAGATTCAGATGATTTGAGCCGAAAATCGTCGGTCAACAAGTAATCAAAAATAGAAAAACACGAAAAGAGGAGCAACACGAGGACTTCTCAGGGAATCACCCATCCTAGTACTGGTCTCGCCCAAGCACGCTTAACTTCGGAGTTCTGATGGGATTCGGTGCATTAGTGCTTGTATGATCACACCCGACATTGAGTGGGATTTTTATTCTTATATGCCTAGCGTACGTGTGGAGCGGGCGGCGATGGACAACACGCGGCACTGCTCTCGCCCAATCAGAACTTTGAAGTTAAGCGTTCTGGCGCGAAGGCAGAACTAGGATGGGTGACCTCCCTAGGAAGTCCTTGTGTCGCGACCGTTTACGTACATTATGGATAAAACAGTCGAAATAATTGTTTTTAATGAGGTAAACTTCTACGGAGTAATCTACGTAATACCCTTCCGCTCAGAACAGGCTCACGACAACAAAAATCGCCAAATGTTCCCAGAAAATACAAAAAAAATAAGAAGAAGAAAATAGGGAATGTAAAGCTATTATTATGCTTGGGATACGATAAAATGGAACCAGAATCGAATTTCGGACTTCCTAAGCGGATTTCTCGAGGAAACGGAAGCTTAACAGAAGCGGAAAATCGCAAATTAGAGGGTCTTAGAGAAGGAATTCGGCTAAAATCTCGCCAGCTCATTGCGTAGAATGAGTCTCGTTCTTTTGCCCGTTTACAATCAAATTAACCTACAATTTTGTCCAAATCCGGCAGTGCCCGAGCTGCGTTGATTTCACATGTCTTATCTGGTCCCGAAAAAGATTCAGATTATTTGAGCCGAAAATCGTCTGTCAACAAGTAATCAACAAAAGATAAACACTAAAAAGGGTGCAACATGAGGACTTCCCAGGGGGTCACCCATCCTAGTATAGCTCTCGCCCAAGCACGTTTAACTTCAAAGTTCTGATGGGATCCGGTGAATTAGTGATGGTATGATCGCACCAGACATTGAGAGGGATGTTTATTCTTATATCCCTCGAGGTACTGATCTCGCCCAATCAGAACCATGAAGTTAAGCGTTCTTGCGCGATGTCAGAGCTAGGATGGGTGACTTCCTTGGGAAGTACTCGTGTCGTGACCGTTTACGTAAATTATAGAGAAAACAGTCGAAATAATTGTTTTTAATGAGTTAACCGTCTCCGGAATAATCTGCGTCATACCCTTCCGCACAGAACCGGCTTACAACAACAAAAATTGCTAAATGTTCCCAGAAAATAGAAAAATAATTAAGAAGAAGAAAATAGCGAATAGAAAGTTATTAATATTCCTAGGATACGATAAAATGGAACCTGAATAGAATTTCGGACTTCCTAAGCGGATTTCTCGATGAAACGGAAGATTAACAGAAGCAGAAAATCGCAAATTAGAGGGTATTAGAGAAGGAATTCAGCTAAAATCTCGCCAGCTCATTGCGGAATAATGAGTCTCATTCGTTTGCCCGTTTACAATCAAGTTAGGTTACAATTTTGTCCAAATCCGACAGTGCCCGAGCTACGTTGATTTCACGTCTTATCTGGTCCCGATCGAGATTCAGATGATTTGAGCCGAAAATCGTCTGTCAACAAGTAATCAAAAATAGAAAAACACGAAAAGAGGAGCAACACGAGGACTTCTTAGGGAAAATCCCTCGAGTACGTGTGGAGCGCGAGGCGATGGACAACACGCGGCACTGCTCTCGCCCAATCAGAACCATGAAGTTAAGCGTTCTGGCGCGATGGCCGAGCTAGGATTGGTGACCCTTGTGGGAAGTCCTCGTGTCGCGACCGTTTACGTAAATTATGGCTAAAATAGTAAAAATAATTGTTTTTAATGAGTTAACCGTCTCCGGAGTAATCTGCGTCATACCCTTCCGCACAGAACCGCCTCACGACAACAAAAATCGTTAAATGTTCCCAGGAAATAGAAAAAAAATGAGAATAAGATAATAGCGAATGTAAAGCTATTATTATGCCTGGGATACGATAAAATGGAACCGAAATCGAATCTCGGACTACCTAAACGGATTTCTCGAGGAAACGGAAGCTTAACAAATGCGGAAAATCGCTAATTAGAGGGTCTTAGAGAAGGAATTCGGCTAAAATCTAGCCAGCTCATTGCGGAGTAATCAGTCTCGTTCTTTTTCCCGTTTACAATCAAATTAGGCTACAATTTTGTCCAAATCCGGCTGTTCCCGAGCTACGTTTATTTCACATGTCTTATCAGGTCCCGATCGAGATTCAGATGAGTTGAGCCGAAAATCGTCTGTCAACAAGTAATCAAAAATAGAAAAACACGAAAAAAGGTGCAACACGAGGACTTCCTCGGGGGTCACCCATCCTAGTACTGCTCTCGCACAAGCACGCTTTACTTCGGAGTTCTGATGGGATCCGGTGCATTAGTGCTGTTATGATCACACCGGACATTGAGTGGGATGTTTATTCTTATATCCCTCGAGTACGTGTGGAGCAAAGGGCGATGGACAACACGCGGCACTGCTGTCGCCCAATCAGAACCATGAAGTTAAGCGTTCTGGCGCGATGGTAGAGCTAGGATGGGTGACATCCCTGGGAAGTCCTTGTGTCGCGAAGGTTTACGTAAATTATGGCTAAAACAGTCGAAATAAATTTTTTTAATGGGTGACCTCCCTGTGAAGACCTCGTGTCGCGATCGTTTACGTAAATTACGGATAAAACAGTCGAAATAATTGTTTTTAATGAGTTAACCGTCTCCGGAGTAATCTACGTAATACCCTTCTGCATAGAACCGGCTCACGACAACAAAAATCGCTAAGTATTCCCAGAAAACAGAAAAAAAAGAAGAAGAAAATAGCGAATGTAAAGCAATTATTATGCCTAATAAAATGGAACCGAAATCGAATTTCGGACTTCCTAAGCGGATTTCTCGAGGAAACGAAAGCTTAACAGAAGCGGAAAATCGCAAATTAGAGGGTTTTAGAGAAGAAATTCGGCTAAAATCTCGCCAGCTCATTGCGGAGTAATAAGTCTCGTTCGCTTGCCCGTTTACAATCAAATTAGGCTACAATTTTGTTCAAATCCGGCAATGTTCGAGGTACGTTGATTTCACATGTCTTATCTGGTCCCGATCGAGATTCAAGTGATTTGAGCTGAAAATCGTCTGTCAACAAGTAATCAAAAATATAAAAAGACGAAAAGGGGTGCAACACGAGGATTTCCCAGGGGGTCAACCATCCTAATACTGCTCTCGCCCAAGCACGCTTAAATTCGGAGTTCTGATGGGATCCAGTGCATTAGTGCTAGTATGATCGCACCCGACATTGAGTGGGATGTTTATTCTTATATCATTCGATTATGTGTGGAGCGGGCGGCGATAGACAACACGCGGCACTGCTATCGTCCAATCAGAACCATGAAGTTAAGCGTTCTGGCGCGATGACAGAGCTAGGATGGGTGACCGCCCTTGGAAGTCCTCGTGTCGCGACCGTTTACGTAAATTATGGATAAAACAGTCGACATAATTGTTTTTAATGAGTTAACCGTCTCCGGAGTAATCTGGGTCATACCATTCGGCACAGAACCGGCTCACGACAACAAAAATCGATAAATGTTCTTAGAAAATAGGAAAAAAATAAGAAGAAGAAAATAGCGAATGTAAAGCATTTATTATCCTGGGATACAATAAAGTGGAACCGAAATCGAATTTCGAACTTCCTAAGTGGATTTCTCGAGGAAACGGAAGCTTAACAGAAGCGGAAAATCGCAAATTAGAGGGTCTTAAAGAAGGAATTTGGCTAAAATCTCGCAAGCTCATTGCGGAGTAATGAGTCTCGTTCGTTTGCCAGTTTACAATAAAATTATTCTACAATTTTGTCCAAATCCGGCAGTGTCCGAGCTACGTTGATTTCACATGTTTTATCTATTCCTGATCGAAATTCAGAGGGTTTGAGCCGAAAATCGTCAGTCACCAAGTAATCAAAAATAAAAAAACACGAAAAAGGGTACAACACGAGGACTTCTCAGGGGGTCACCCATCCTATCACTGCTCTCGCCCAAGCACGCTTAACTTCGGAGTTCTGATGGGATCCCGTGCATTAGTGATTGTATGATCACACCCGATATTGAGTTGGATGTTTAATCTTAAATCCTTCGAGTATTTGTGGAGCGGGCAGCGATGGACAACACGCGGCACTGCTCTCGCCCAATCAGAACCATGAAGTTAAGCGTTCTGGCGCGATGGCAGAGCTAGGATGGGTGACCTCCCTGGGAAATCCTCGTGTCGCGACCGTTTACGTAAATTATGGATAAAACATTCAAAATAATTGTTTTTAATGAGTTAAGCGTCTCTGGAGTAATCTGGGTCATACCCTTCCGCACAGAACCGGCTCACGACAACAAAAATCTCTAAATGTTCCCAGAAAATAGGAAAAAAATAAGAAGAAGAAAATAGCGAATGTTAAGCTTTTATTATGCATGGGATACGATAAAGTGAACCGAAATCGAATTTCAAACTTACTAAGCGGATTTCTCGAAGAAACGGAAGCTTAACAGAAGCGGAAAATCGCAAATTAGAGGGTCTTAGAGAAAGAATTCGCCTAAAATCTCGCCAGCTCATTGCGGAGTAATGATTCTCGTTCGTTTGCCCGTTTACAATCAAATTAGGCTACATTTTTGTCCAAATCCGGCCGTGCCCGAGCTACGTTTATTTCACATCTATTATCTGGTCCCGATCGAGATTCAGATGATTTGAGCCAAAAATCGTCTGTGAACAAATAATCAAGAATAGAAAAAGACGAAAAGGTGTGCAACACGAGGACTTCCCAGGTGGTCACTCATCCTAGTACTGCTCTCGTCCAAGCACGCTTAGCTTCGGAGTTCTGATCGGATCCGGTGCATTAGTGCTGGTATGATCGCACCCGACATTGATTGGATGTTTATTCTTATATCCCAACAGCACGTGTGGAGAAGGCGACGATGGACAACACGCGGCACTGCTCTCGCCCAATCAGAACCATGATGTTAAGCGTTCTGGCGCGATGGCAGAGCTAGGATAGGTAACCTCCCTGGGAAGTACTCGTGTCACGACCGTTTACGTAAATTATGGATAAAACAGTCGAAATAATTGTTTTTAATGAGTAAGCCGTATCCGGAGTAATCTACGTAATACCCTTCTGCACAGAACCGGCTCACGACAACAAAAATCGCTAAGTATTCCCAGAAAATGGAAAAAAAAATAAGAAGAAGAAAATAGCGAATGTAAAACTATTATTATGCCTGTGATAAGATAAAATGGAACCGGAATAAAATTTCGGACTTCCTAATTGGATTTCTCGAGGAAACGGAAGCTTAACAGAAGCGAAAATCGCAAATTAGAGGGTTTTAGAGAAGAAATTCGGCTAAAATCTCGCAAGCTCATTGCGGAGTAATGATTCTCGTTCGTTTGGCAACAATTTTGTCCAAATCCGGCAGTGCCCAAGCTACGTTGATTTCACATGTCTCATCTGGTCCCGATCGAGATTCAGATGATTTGAGCCGAAAATCGTTTGTCAACAAGTAATCAAAAATAGAAAAGCACGAAAAGAGGTGCAACACGAGGACTTCCCAAGGGGTCACCCATCCTAGTACTGCTCTCGCCCATGCAGGCTTAACTTCGGAGTTCTGATGGGATCCAGTGCATAAGTGCTGGTATGATCGCACTTGATATTGAGTGGGATGTTTATTCTTATATCCTTCGAGTATGTGTGGAGCGGGCGGCGATGGACAACACGCGGCACTGCTCTCGTCCAATCAGAACCATGAAGTTAAGCGTTCTGGCACGATGGCAGAGCTAGGATGGGTGACCTCCCTTGGAAATCCTCGTGTCGCTACCGTTTACGTAAATTATGGATAAAACAGTCGACATAATTGTTTTTAATGAGTTAACCGTCTCCGTAGTAAACTGGGTCATACCATTCGGCACAGAACCGGCTCACGACAACAAAGATCGATAAATGTTCCCAGAAAATAGGAAAAAAATAAGAAGAAGAAAATAGCGAATGTAATGCTTTTATTATGCCTGAAATACGATAAAGTGGAACTGAAATCGAATTTCGAACTTCCTAAGCGGATTTTCTCGATGAAACGGAAGTTTAACAGAAGCGAAAAATCGCAAATTAGAGGGTCATAAAGAAGGAATTTGGCTAAAATCTCGCAAGCTTATTACGGAGTAATGAGTTTCGTTCGTTTTCCCGTTTACAATCAAATTAGTCTACAATTTTGTCCAAATCTGGCAGTGCCCGAGCTACGTTGATTTCACATGTTTTATCTATTCCTGATCGAGATTCAGATGATTTGAGCGAAAATGGTCTGTCACCAGGTAATCAAAAATAGAAAAATACGAAAAGGGGTACAAAACGAGGACTTCTCAGGGGGTCACCCATCCTAGCACTGCTCTCGCCCAAGCACGCTTAACTTCGGAGTTCTGATGGGATCTTGTGCATTAGTGCTGGTAGGATCGCACCCGATATTGAGTTGGATGTTTATTCTTATATCCTTCGAGTATGTGTGGAGCGGGCGGCGATGGACAACACGCGGCACTGCTCTCGCCCAATCAGAATCATGAAGTTAAGCGTTCTGGCGCGATGGCAGAGCTAGGATGGATGACCTTCCTGGGAAGTCCTCGTGTCGCGACCGTTTACGTAAATTATGGATAAAACATTCAAAATAATTGTTTTTAACGAGTTGATCGTCTTTGGAGTAATCTGGGTCATACCCTTCCGCACAGAACCGGCTCACGACAACAAAAATCGCTAAATGTTCCCAAAAAATAGGAAAAAAATAAGAAGAAGAAAATAGCGAATGTAAAGCTTTTATTATGCCTGGGATACGATAAAGTGGAATCGAAATTGAATTTCGAACTTACTAAGCGGATTACTCGAGGAAACGGAAGCTTAACAGAAGCGGAAAATCGCAAATTAGAGGGTCTTAGAGAAGGAATTCGGCTAAAATCTAGCCAGCTCATTGCGGAGTAATGAGTCTCGTTCGTTTGCCCGTTACCAATCAAATTAGGCTACAATTTTGTCCAAATTCGGCAGTGCTCGAGCTACGTTGATTTCTCATGTCTTATCTGGTCCCGATCGAGATTCAGATGATTTGAGCCTAAAATCGTCTGTCAACAAGTAATAAAAAATAGAAAAACACGAAAATGGGTGCAACACGAGGACTTCCCAGGTGGTCACCTATCCTTGTACTGCTCTCGTCCAAGAACGCTTAGCTTCGGAGTTCTGATGGGATCCGGTGCATTAGTGCTGGTATGATCGCACCCGACATTGAGTGGATGTTTATTCTTATATCTCAAGAGTACGTGTGGAGAAGGCGACAATGGACAACACGCGGCACTGTTCTCGCCCAATCAGAACCATTAAGTTAAGCGTTCTGGCGCGATAGCCGAGCCAGGATGGGTAACCTCCCTGGGAAGTACTCGTGTCACGACCGTTTACGTAAATTATGGATAAAACAGTCGAAATAATTGTTTTTAATGAGTTATCCGTCTCCGGAGTAATCTGCGTCATACCCTTCCGCACAGAACCAGCTCACGACAACAAAAATCGATAAATGTACTCAAAAAATAGAAAAAAAATAAGAAGAAGGAAATAGCGAATGTAAAACTATTATTATGCCTGGGATACGATAAAATGGAACGGGAATCGAATTTCGTACTTCCTAAACGGATTTCTCGAGGAAACGGAAGCTCAACAGAAGCGGAATATCTCAAATTAGAGGGTCTTAGAGAAGGAATTCGGCTAAAATCTCACCAGCTCATTGCGTAATAACGAGTCTCGTTCGTTTGCCCGTTTACAATCAAATTAGCCTACAATTTTGTCTAATTCCGGCAGTGGCCGAGCAACGTTGATTTCAGTCGAAATAATTTTTTTTAATGAGTTAACCGTCTCTGGGGTAATTTGCGTCATACCCTTCCGCACAGAACCGGCTCACGACAACAAAAATCGATAATTGTTCCCAGAAAATAGAAAAAAAATAAGAAGAAGGAAATAACGAATGTAAAGCTATTATTATGCCTGGGATACGATAAAATGGAACCGGAATCGAATTTTGGACTTCCTAAACGGATTTCTCGAGGAAACGAAAGCTTAACAGAAGCAAAAAATCGCAAATTAGAGGGTCTTAAAGAAGGAATTCGGCTAAAATCTCGTCAGCTCATTGCGTAGTAATGAGTCTCGTCCGTTTGCCCGTTTACAATCAAATTAGCCTACAATTTTGTCCAAATACGGCAGTGCCTGAGCCACGTTGATTTCACATGTCTTATCTGGTCCCGATCGAGATTCAGATGATTTGAGCCGAAAATCGTTTGTCAACAAGTAATCAAAAATAGAAAAACACGAAAAGGGGTGCAACATGAGGACTTCCCAAGGGGTCACCCATCCTAGTACTGCTCTCGCCCATGCACGCTTAACTTCGGAGTTCTGATGGGATCCAGTGCATAAGTGCTGGTATGATCGCACTTGATATTGAGTGGGATGTTTATTATTATATCCTTCGAGTACGTGTGGAGCGGACGGCGATGGACAAAACAGTCGAAATAATTGTGTTTAATGAGTTAACCGTCTCCGGAGTGATCTACGTAATACCCTTCCGCACAGAACCGGATCACGACAAAAAAAATCGCTAAATGTTCCAGAAAATAGAAATAAAAAATAAGAAGAATCAAATAGCGAATGTAAAGCTATTATTATGCTGGGATACAATAAAATGGAACCAGAATCGAATTTCGGACTTCCTAAACGGATTTCTCGAAGAAACGAAAGCTTAACAGAAGCGGAAAATCGCAAATTAGAGGGTCTTAGAGAAGAAATTCGGCTAAAATCTCGCCAGCTCATTGCGGAGTAATGAGTCTCGTTCGCTTGCCCGTTCACAATCAAATTAGCCTACAATTTTGTCCAACTCCGGCAGTGCCCGAACCATGTTGATTTCACATGTCTTATCTGGTCCCGATCGAGATTCAAATGATTTGAGCCGAAAATCGACTGTCAACAAGTAATCAAAAATAGAAAAACACGAAAAGGGGTGCAACATGAGGACTTCTCAGATGGTCACCCATCCTAGTACTGCGCTCGCCCAAGCACGCTTAACTTCAGAGTTCTAATGGGATCCGGTGCATTAGTGTTGGTATGATCGCACCTGAAATTGAGTGGGATGTTTTTTCTTATATCCTTCGAGTGCGTGTGGAGCGGACGGCGATGGACAACACGCGGCACTGTTCTCGCCCAATCAGAACCATGAAGTTAAGCGTTCTGGCGCGATGGCAGAGCTAGGATGGGTGACCTCCTTCGGCAGTCCTCGTGTCGCGACCGTTTACGTAAATTATGGCTAAATAGTAGAAATAATTATTTTTAATGAGTTAACCGTCTCGAGAGTAATCTACGTTATACCCTTCCGCAGAGAACTGGCTCACGACAACAAAAATTGTTAAATGCTCCCAGAAAATAGGAAAAAAAAAAACAAGAAGAAAATAACGAATGTAAAGCTATTATTATGCCTGGGATACGATAAAATGGAACCGGAATCGAATTTCAGACTTCCTAAACGGATTTCTCGAGAAAACAAAAGCTTAACAGAAGCGGAAAATCGCAAATTAGAGGATCTTAGAGAAAGAATTCGGCTAAAATCTCGCCAGCTCATTGCGGAGTGATGAGTCTCGTTCGTTTGCCGTTTATAATAAAATCAGGCTACAATTTTGTCCAAATCCGGCAGTACCCGAGCTACGCAGATTTCACATGTCTTATCTGGTCCCGATCGAGATTCAGATGATTTGAGCCGAAAATCGTCTGTCAACAAGTAATCAAAAATACAAAAACACGAAAAGGGGTGCAACACGAGGACTTTCCAGGGGGTCACCCATCCTAGTACTACTCTCTCCCAAGCACGCTTAACTTCGGAATTATGGTAGGATCCGGTGCATTAGTGCTGGTATGAACGCTCATGATATTGAGTGGGATGTTTATTCTTATATCCCTTAAGTACGTGTGGAGCGGGCGGCGATGGACAACAAGCGGCGCTGCTCTCGCCCAATAAGAACCATGAAGTTAAGCGTTCTAGCGCGATGGCAGTGCTAGGATGGGTGACCTCCCTGAGAGGACCTCGTGTCGCGACCGTTTACGTAAATTATGGATAAAACAGTCGAAATATTGTTTTTAATGAGTTAACCGTCTCCGGAGTAATCTGCGTCATACTCTTCCGCACAGAACCGGCTCACAACAACAAAAATCGCTAAATGTTCTCAGAAAATAGGAAAAAAATAAGAAGAAGGAAATAGCGAATGTAAAGCTATTATTATGCCTGGGATATGATAAAATGGAACCGGAATCGAATTTCGAACTTCCTAAGCGGATTTCTCGAGGTAACGAAAGCTTAAGAGAAGCGGTAAATCGCAAATTAGAGGGTCTTAGACAAGAAATTCGGCTAAAATCTCGTCTGCTCATTGCGTAGTAATGAGTCTTGTTCGTTTGCCTGTTTACAATCAAATTAGCCTACTATTTTGTCTAAATCCGGCAGTGCCCGAGCTACGTTGATTTCACATGTCATATCTGGTCCCGATCGAGAATCAGATGATTTGAGCCGAAAATCATATGTCAACAAGTAATCAAAAATAGAAAAACACGAAAAAGGGTGCAAAACGAGGACTTCCCAGGGGGTCACCCACCCTAGTACTGCTCTCGCCCATGCACGCTTAACTTCGGAGTTCTGATGGGATCCGGTGCATTAGTGCTAGTATGATAGCACCCGACATTGAGTGGGATGTTTATTCTTATATCCCTCGAGTACGTGTGGAGCGAGCGGCGATGGACAACACGCGGCACTGCTCTCGCCCAATCATAACCATGAAGTTAAGCGTTCTGGCGCGATGGCAGAGCTAGGATAGGTGACCTCCATGGGAATACCTCTTGATGCGACCGTTTACGTAAATTATGGATAAAACAGTCGAAATAATTGTTTTTTATGAGTTATCCGTCTCCGGAGTAATCTGCGTCATACCCTTCCGCACAGAACCGGCTCACGGCAACAAAAATCGATAAATGTACTCAAAAAATAGAAAAAAAAATAAGAAGAAGGAAATAGCGAATGTAAAGCTATTATTATGCCTGGGATACATTAAAATGGAACGAGAATCAAATTTCGTACTTCCTAAACGGATTTCTCGAGGAAACGAAAGCTCAACAGAAGCGGAAAATCGCAAATAGAGGGTCTTAGAGAAGGAATTCGGCTAAAATCTTACCAGCTCATTGCGTAGTAATGAGTCTCGTTTGTTTGCCCGTTTACAATCAAATTAGCCTACAATTTTTTCCAAATCCGGCAGTGCCCGAGCTACGTTGATTTCAGTCGAAATAATTTTTTTTAATGAGTTAACCGTTTCTGGGGTAATCTGCGTCATACCTTTCCGCACAGAACCGGCTCACGACAACAAAAATCGATAATTGTTCCCAGAAAATAGAAAAAAAATAAGAAGAAGGAAATAACGAATGTAAAGCTATTATTATACCTTGGATACGATAAAATGGAACCGGAATCGAATTTCGAACTTCCTAAGAGGATTTCTCGAGGAAACGAAAGTTTAGCAAGAGCGGTAAATCGCAAATTAGAGGGTCTTAGAGAAGGAATTCGGCTAAAATCTCGTCAGCTCATTGCGTAGCAATGATTCTCGTCCGTTTGCCCGTTTACAATCAAATTAGCCTACAATTTTGTCCAAATCCGGCAGTGCCTGAGCTACTTTCATTTCGCATGTCTTATCTGGTCTCGATCGAGATTCATATGATTTGAGCCGAAAATCATCTGTCAACAAGTAATCAAAAATAGAAAAATACGAAAAGGGTTGCAACACGAGGACTTCCCAGGGGGTCACCTATCCTAGTACTGCTCTCGCCCATGCACGCTTAACTTCGGAGTTCTGATGGGATCCGGTGCATTAGTGCTGGTATAATCGCACCCGACAATGAGTGGGATGTTTATTCTTGTATACCTCGAGTACGTGTGGAGCGGGCGGCGATGGACAACACGCGGCACTGCTCTCGCCCAATCATAACCATGAAGTTAAGCGTTCTGGTGCGATGGCAGAGCTAGGATGGGTGACCTCTCTGGGAAGACCTCGTGTCGCGACCGTTTACGAAAATTATGGATAAAACAGTCGAAATAATTTTTTAATGAGTTAACCGTCTCCGGAGTTGTCTGCGTCATACCCTTCCGCACAGAACTGGCTCACGAAAACAAAAATCGATAAATGTTCCCAGAAAATAGAAAAAAAATAAGAAGAAGGAAATAACGAATGTAAAGCTATTATTATGCCTGGGATACGATAAAATGGAACCGGAATCGAATTTCGAACTTCCTAAGCGGATTTCTCGAGGAAACGAAAGCTTAACAGAAGCGGTAAATCGCAAATTAGAGGGTCTTAGAGAAGGAATTCGGCTAAAATCTCGTCAGCTCATTGCGTAGTAATGAGTCTCGTCCGTTTGCCCGTTTACAATCAAATTAGCCTACAATTTTGTCCAAATCCGGCAGTGCCCGAGCTACTTTCATTTCACCTGTCTTATCTGGTCCTGATCGAGATTCAGTTGATTTGAGCCGAAAATCGTCTGTCAACAAGTAATCAAAAATCGAAAAACACGAAAAGAGATGCAACAGGAGGACTTTTTAGGGGGTCACCCATCCTAGTACTGCTCTCGCCCAAGCTCGCTTAACTTTGGAGTTCTGATGGGATCCGGTTCATTAGTGCTTGTATGATCGCACCCGACATTGAGTGGGATGTTTATTCTTATATCCCTCGAGTACATGTGGAGCGGGTGGCGATGGACAACACGCGGCACAGCTCTCGCCCAATCATAACCATGAAGTTAAGCGTTCTGGCGCGATGGCAGAGGTAGGATGGGTGACCTCCCTGGGAAGACCTCGTGTCGCGACCGTTTACGTAAATTATAGATAAAACAGTCAAAATAATTGTTTTTAATGAGTTAACCGTCTCCGGAGTAATCTGTGTCATACCCTTCGGCACAGAACCGGCTTACGACAACAAAAATCGATAAATGTTCCCAGAAAATAGAAAAAAAATAAGAAGAAGGAAATAACGAATGTAAAGCTATTATTATTCTTGGGATACGATAAAATGGAATTAGAATCGAATTTCGAACTTCCTAAGCGGATTTCTCGAGGAAACGAAAGCTTAACAGAAGCGGTAAATCGGAAATTAGAGGGTCTTAGGGAAGGAATTCGGCTAAAATCTCGTCAGCTCATTGCGTAGAATGAGTCTCGTCTGTTTGCCCGTTTACAATCAAATTAGCCTACAATTTTGTTCAAATCCGGCAATGCCCGAGCTATGTTGATTTCACATGTCTTATCTGGTCCCGATCGAGATTCAGATGATTTGAGCCGAAAATCGTCTGTCAATAAGTAATCAAAAATAGAAAAACACGATAAGGGGTGCAACACGAGAACTTCCCAGGAGTACTGCTCTCGCCCATGCACGCTTAACTTCGGAGTTCTGATGGGATCCGGTGCATTAGTGCTGGTATAATCCCACCCGACAATGAGTGGGATGTTTATTCTTGTATCCCTCGAGTACGTGTGGAGCGGGCGGCGATGGACAACACGCGGCACTGCTCTCGCCCAATCATAACCATGAAGTTAAGCGTTCTGGTGCGATGGCAGAGCTAGGATAGGTGACCTCCCTGGGAAAACCTCTTGATGCGACCGTTTACGTAAATTATGGATAAAACAGTCGAAATAATTGTTTTTAATGAGTTAACCGTCTCCGGAGTAATCTGCGTCATATCCTTCCGCACAGAACCGGCTCACGACAACAAAAATCGATAAATGTACTCAGAAAATAGAAAAAAAAATAAGAAGAAGGAAATAACGAATCTAAAGAAATTGTTATGCCTGGGATACGATAAAATGGAATCGGAATCGAATTTCGAACTTCCTAAGCGGATTTCTCGAGGAAACGAAAGCTTAACAGAAGCGGTAAATCGCAAATTAGAGGGTCTTAGAAAAGGAATTCGGCTAAAATCTCGTCAGCTCATTGCGTAGTAATGAGTCTCGTCCGTTTGCCCGTTTACAATAAAATTAGCCTACAATTTTGTCCAAATCCGGCAGTGCCCGAGCTACTATTTTCATTTCACATGTCTTATCTGGTCCCGATCGAGATTCAGTTGATTGGAGCCGGAAATCGTCTGTCAACAAGTAATAAAAAATAGAAAAACACGAAAAAGGGTGCAACACGAGGATTTCCCAGGGGGTCACCCATCCTAGTACTGCTCTCGTCCAAGCACGCTTAACAACGGAGTTTTGATGGGATCCGGTGCATTAGTGCTGGTATGATCGCAACCGACAATGAGTGGCATACTGATGTTTAATTTTCAAGTCTTTTGGAGGGTGTTTATTCTTGTATCCCTCGAGTACGTGTGGAGCGGGCGGCGATGGACAACACGCGGCACTGCTCTCGCCCAATCATAACCATGAAGTTAAGCGTTCTGGCGCGATGGCAGAGGTAGGATGGGTGACCTCCCTGGAAAGACCTCGTGTCGCGACCGTTTACGTAAATTATAGATAAAACAGTCGAAATAATTGTTTTTAATGAGTTAACCGTCTCCGGAGTAATCTGCGTCATATCCTTCCGCACAGAACCGGCTCACAACAACAAAAATCGATAAATGTTCCCAGAAAATACAAAAAAAAAATAAGAAGAAGGAAATAACGAATGTTAAGCTATTATTATTCTTGGGATACGATAAAATGGAACCAGAATCGAATTTCGAACTTCCTAAGCGGATTTCTCGAGGAAACGAAAGCTTAACAGAAGCGGTAAATCGCAAATTAGAGGGTCTTAGAGAAGGAATTCGGCTAAAATCTCGTCAGCTCATTGCGTAGTAATGAGTCTCGTCCGTTTGCCCGTTTTTAATCAAATTAGCCTACAATTTTATCCAAATCCGGCAGTGTCCGAGCTACGTTGATTTCACATGTCTTATCTGATCTCGATCGAGATTCATATGATTTGAGCCGAAAATCGCATGTCAACAAGTACGCAAATATAGAAAAACACGAAAAGGGGTGCAACACGAGGACTTCCCAGGGGGTCACCCATCCTAGTACTGTTCTCGCCCAAGCACGCTTAACTTCGGAGTTTTGATGGGATCCGATGCATTAGTGCTGGTATGATCGCAACCGACAATGAGTGGGATGTTTATTCTTGTATCCCTCGAGTACGTGTGGAGCGGGCGGCGATGGACAACACGCGGCACTGCTCTCGCCCAATCATAACCTTGAAGTTAAGCGTTCTGGCGCGATGGCAGAGGTAGGATGGGTGAACTCCCTGGAAAGACCTCGTGTCGCGACCGTTTACGTAAATTATAGATAAAACAGTCGAAATAATTGTTTTTAATGAGTTAACCGTCTCCGGAGTAATCTGCATCATATCCTTCCGCACAGAACCGGCTGACGACAACAAAAATCGATAAATGTTCCCAGAAAAAAGAAAAAAAAAATAAGAAGAAGGAAATAACGAATGTAAAGCTATTATTATTCTTGGGATACGATAAAATGGAACCAGAATCGAATTTCGAACTTTCTAAGCGGATTTCTCGAGGAAACGAAAACTTAACAGAAGCGGTAAATCGCAAATTAGAGGGTCTTAGAGAAGGAATTCGGCTAAAATCTCGTCAGCTCATTGCGTAGTAATGAGTCTCGTCCGTTTGCCCGTTTACAATCAAATTAGCCTACAATTTTGTCCAAATCCGGCAGTGCCCGAGCTACTTTCATTTCACATGTCTTATCTGGTCCGATCGAGATTCAGATGATTTGAGCCGAAAATCGTCTGTCAACAAGTAATCAAAAATAGAAAAAAACACGAAAAGGGGTGCAACACGAGGACTTCCCAGGGGGTCACCCATCCTTGTACTGCTCTCGCCCATCTTAACTTCGGAGTTCTGATGGGATCCGGTGCATTAGTGCTGGTATGATCGCACCCGACATTGTGTGGGATGTTTATTCTTATATCCCTCGAGTACGTGTGGAGCGGGCGGCGATGGACAACACGCGGCACTGCTCTCGCCCAATTATAACCATAAATTTAAGCGTTCTGGCGCGATGGCAGAGCTAGGATGGGTGACCTCCCTGGGAAGACCTCGTGTCGCGACCGTTTACGTAAATTATGAATAAAACAGTCGAAATAATTTTTTTTAATGAGTTAACCGTCTCCGGAGTAATCTGCGTCATACCCTTCCGCACAGAACTGGCTCACAACAACAAAAATCGATAAATGTTCCCAGAAAATAGAAAAAAAAAATACGAAGAAGGAAATAACGAATGTAAAGCTATTATTATTCTTGGGATAAGATAAAATGGAACCAGAATCGAATTTCGAACTTCCTAAGCGGATTTCTCGAGGAAACGAAAGCTTAACAGAAGCGATAAATCGCAAATTAGAGGGTCTTAGAGAAGGAATTCGGCTAAAATCTCGTCAGCTCATTGCGGAGAATGAGCCTCGTCCGTTTTTCCGTTTACAATCAAATTAGCTTACAATTTTGTCCAAATCCGGTGCATTAGTGCTGGTATGATCGCACCCGACATTGAGTGGGATGTTTATCCTTATATCCCTCGAGTACGTGTGGAGCGCGCGGCGATAGACAACACGAGGCACTGCTCTTGCCCAATCATAACCATGAAGTTTAGCGTTCTGGCGCGATGGTAGAGGTAGGATGGGTGACCTCCCTGGGAAGACCTCGTGTCGCGACCGTTTACGTAAATTATGAATAAAACAGTCGAAATAATTTTTTTTAATGAGTTAACCGTCTCCGGAGTAATCTGCGTCATACCCTTCCGCACAGAACTGGCTCACGACAACAAAAATCGATAAATGTTCCCAGAAATAAGAAAAAAAATAAGAAGAAGGAAATAACGAATGTAAAGCTATTATTATGCCTCGGATACGATAAAATGGAATTGGAATCGAATTTCGAACTTCCTAAGCGGATTTCTCGAGGAAACGAAAGCTTAACAGAAGCGGTAAATCGCAAATTAGAGGGTCTTAGAGAAGGAATTCGGCTAAAATCTCGCCAGCTCATTGCGTAGTAATGAGTCTCGTCCGTTTGCCCGTTTACAATCAAATTAGCCTACAATTTTGTCCAAATCCGGCAGTGCCCGAGCTACGTTGATTTCACATGTCTTATCTGGTCCTGATCGAGATTCAGATGATTTGAGCCGAAAATCGTCTGTCAACAAGTAATCAAAAATAGAAAAACACGATAAGGGGTGCAACACGAGAACTTCCCAGGGGTCACATCTAGTACTGCTCTCGCCCATGCACGCTTAACTTCGGAGTTCTGATGGGATCCGGTGCATTAGTGCTGGTATGATCGCACCCGACAATGAGTGGGATGTTTATTCTTGTATCCCTCGAGTACGTGTGGAGCGGGCGGCGATGGACAACACGCGGCACTGCTCTCGCCGAATCATAACCATGAAGTTAAGCGTTCTGGTGCGATGGCAGAGCTAGGATAGGTGACCTCCCTGGGAAAACCTCTTGATGCGACCGTTTACGTAAATTATGGATAAAACAGTCGAAATAATTGTTTTTAATGAGTTATCCATCTCAGGAGTAATCTGCGTCATATCCTTCCGCACAGAACCGGCTCACGACAACAAAAATCGATAAATGTACTCAGAAAATAGAAAAAAAAATAAGAAGAAGGAAATAACGAATCTAAAGAAATTGTTATGCCAAGGATACGATAAAATGGAATCGGAATCGAATTTCGAACTTCCTAAGCGGATTTCTCGAGGAAACGAAAGCTTAACAGAAGCGGTAAATCGCAAATTAGAGGGTCTTAGAAAAGGAATTCGGCTAAAATCTCGTCAGCTCATTGCGTAGTAATGAGTCTCGTCCGTTTGCCCGTTTACAATAAAATTAGCCTACAATTTTGTCCAAATCCGGCAGTGCCCGAGCTACTATTTTCATTTCACATGTCTTATCTGGTCCCGATCGAGATTCAGTTGATTGGAGCCGGAAATCGTCTGTCAACAAGTAATCAAAAATAGAAAAACACGAAAAAGGGTGCAACACGAGGACTTCCCAGGGGGTCACCCATCCTAGTACTACTCTCGTCCAAGCACGCTTAACAACGGAGTTTTGATGGGATCCGGTGCATTAGTGCTGGTATGATCGCAACCGACAATGAGTGGCATACTGATGTTTCGTTTTCAAGTCTTTTGGAGGGTGTTTATTCTTGTATCCCTCGAGTACGTGTGGAGCGGGCGGCGATGGACAACACGCGGCACTGCTCTCGCCCAATCATAACCATGAAGTTAAGCGTTCTGGCGCGATGGCAGAGGTAGGATGGGTGACCTCCCTGGAAAGACCTCGTGTCGCGACCGTTTACGTAAATTATAGATAAAACAGTCGAAATAATTGTTTTTAATGAGTTAACCATCTCCGGAGTAATCTGCGTCATATCCTTCCGCACAGAACCGGCTCACAACAACAAAAATCGATAAATGTTCCCAGAAAATAGAAAAAAAAAATAAGAAGAAGGAAATAACGAATGTTAAGCTATTATTATTCTTGGGATACGATAAAATGGAACCAGAATCGAATTTCGAACTTCCTAAGCGGATTTCTCGAGGAAACGAAAGCTTAACAGAAGCGGTAAATCGCAAATTAGAGGGTCTTAGAGAAGGAATTCGGCTAAAATCTCGTCAGCTCATTGCGTAGTAATGAGTCTCGTCCGTTTGCCCGTTTACAATCAAATTAGCCTACAATTTTGTCCAAATCCGGCAGTGCCCGAGCTACGTTGATTTCACATGTCTTATCTGATCTCGATCGAGATTCATATGATTTGAGCCGAAAATCGCATGTCAACAAGTACGCAAATATAGAAAAACACGAAAAGGGGTGCAACACGAGGACTTCCCAGGGGGTCACCCATCCTAGTACTGTTCTCGCCCAAGCACGCTTAACTTCGGAGTTTTGATGGGATCCGATGCATCAGTGCTGGTATGATCGCAACCGACAATGAGTGGGATGTTTATTCTTGTATCCCTCGAGTACGTGTGGAGCGGGCGGCGATGGACAACACGCGGCACTGCTCTCGCCCAATCATAACCATGAAGTTAAGCGTTCTGGCGCGATGGCAGAGGTAGAATGGGTGAACTCCCTGGAAAGACCTCGTGTCGCGACCGTTTACGTAAATTATAGATAAAACAGTCGAAATAATTGTTTTTAATGAGTTAACCGTCTCCGGAGTAATCTGCATCATATCCTTCCGCACAGAACCGGCTCACGACAACAAAAATCGATAAATGTTCCCAGAAAATAGAAAAAAAAATAAGAAGAAGGAAATAACGAATGTAAAGCTATTATTATTCTTGGGATACGATAAAATGGAACCAGAATCGAATTTCGAACTTCTAAGCAGATTTCTCGAGGAAACGAAAACTTAACAGAAGCGGTAAATCGCAAATTAGAGGGTCTTAGAGAAGGAATTCGGCTAAAATCTCGTCAGCTCATTGCGTAGTAATGAGTCTCGTCCGTTTGCCCGTTTACAATCAAATTAGCCTACAATTTTGTCCAAATCCGGCAGTGCCCGAGCTACTTTCATTTCACATGTCTTATCTGGTCCGATCGAGATTCAGATGATTTGAGCCGAAAATCGTCTGTCAACAAGTAATCAAAAATAGAAAAAACACGAAAAAGGGTGCAACACGAGGACTTCCCAGGGGGTCACCCATCCTTGTACTGCTCTCGCCCATCTTAACTTCGGAGTTCTGATGGGATCCGGTGCATTAGTGCTGGTATGATCGCACCCGACATTGTGTGGGATGTTTATTCTTATATCCCTCGAGTACGTGTGGAGCGGGCGGCGATGGACAACACGCGGCACTGCTCTCGCCCAATTATAAACATAAAGTTAAGCGTTCTGGCGCGATGGCAGAGCTAGGATGGGTGACCTCCCTGGGAAGACCTCGTGTCGCGACCGTTTACGTAAATTATGAATAAAACAGTCGAAATAATTGTTTTTAATGAGTTAACCGTCTCCGAGTAATCTGCGTCATACCCTTCCGCACAGAACCGGCTCACGACAACAAAAATCGATAAATGTTCCCAGAAAATAGAAAAAAAAATAAGAAGAAGGAAATAACGAATGTAAAGCTATTATTATTCTTGGTATACGATAAAATGGAACCAGAATCGAATTTCGAACTTCCTAAGCGGATTTCTCGAGGAAACGAAAGCTTAACAGAAGCGGTAAATCGCAAATTAGAGGGTCTTAGAGAAGGAATTCGGCTAAAATCTCGTCAGCTCATTGCGTAGTAATGAGTCTCGTCCGTTTGCCCGTTTACAATCAAATTAGCCTACAATTTTGTCCAAATCCGGCAGTGCCCGAGCTACTTTCATTTCACATGTCTTATCTGGTCTCGATCGAGATTCAGATGATTTGAGCCGAAAATCGTCTGTCAACAAGTAATCAAAAATAGAAAAACACGAAAAGGGGTGCAACACGAGGACTTCCCAGGGGGTCACCCATCCTAGTACTGCGCTTTCGCCCAAGCACGCTTAACTTCGGAGTTCTGATGGGATCCGGTGCATTAGTGCTGGTATGATCGCACCCGACATTGAGTGGGATGTTTATTCTTATATCCCTCGAGTACGTGTGGAGCGGGCGGCGATGGACAACACGCGGCACTGCTCTCGCCCAATCATAACCATGAAGTTAAGCGTTCTGGCGCGATGGCAGAGGTAGGATGGGTGACCTCCTTGGGAAGACCTCGTGTCGCGACCGTTTACGTAAATTATGGATAAAACAGTCGAAATAATTTTTTTAATGAGTTAACCGTCTCCGGAGTAATCTGCGTCATACCCTTCCGCACAGAACCAGCTCACAACAACAAAAATCGATAAATGTTCTCAGAAAATAGAAAAAAAATAAGAAGAAGGAAATAACGAATGTAAAGCAATTATTATGCCTCGGATACGATAAAATGGAACCGGAATCGAATTTCGAACTTCCTAAGCGGATTTCTCGAGGAAACGAAAGCTTAACAGAAGCGTTAAATCGCAAATTAGAGGGTCTTAGAGAAGGAATTCGGCTAAAATCTCGCCAGCTCATTGCGTAGTAATGAGTCTCGTCCGTTTGCCCGTTTACAATCAAATTAGCCTACAATTTTGTCCAAATCCGGCAGTGCCTGAGCTACTTTCATTTCACATGTCTTATCTGGTCTCGATCGAGATTCAGATGATTTGAGCCGAAAATCGTCTGTCAACAAGTAATCAAAAATAAAAAAACACGAAAAGGGGTGCAACACGAGGACTTCCCAGGAGGTCACCCATCCTAGTACTGCGCTTTCGCCCAAGCACGCTTAACTTCGGAGTTCTGATGGGATCCGGTGCATTATTGCTGGTATGATCGCACCCAACATTGAGTGGGATCTTTATTCTTATATCCCTCGAGTACGTGTGGAGCGGGCGGCGATGGACAATACGCGGCACTGCTCTCGCCCAATCATAACCATGAAGTTAAGCGTTCTAGCGCGATGGCAGAGCTAGGATGGGTGACCTCCTTGGGAAGACCTCGTATCGCGACCGTTTACGTAAATTATGGATAAAACAGTCGAAATAATTGTTTTTAATGAGTTAACCGTCTACGGAGTAATCTGCGTCATACCCTTCCGCACAGAACCGGCTCACGACAACAAAAATCGATAATTGTTCCCAGAAAATAGAAAAAAAAATAAGAAGAAGGAAATAACGAATGTAAAGCTATTATTATTCTTGGGATAAGATAAAATGGAACCAGAATCGAATTTCGAACTTCCTAAGCGGATTTCTCGAGGAAACGAAAGCTTAACAGAAGCGATAAATCGCAAATTAGAGGGTCTTAGAGAAGGAATTCGGCTAAAATCTCGTCAGCTCATTGCGGAGAATGAGCCTCGTCCGTTTTTCCGTTTACAATAAAATTAGCTTACAATTTTGTCCAAATCCGGTGCATTAGTGCTGGTATGATCGCACCCGACATTGAGTGGGATGTTTATCCTTATATCCCTCGAGTACGTGTGGAGCGCCGGCGATAGACAACACGAGGCACTGCTCTCGCCAATCATAACCATGAAGTTAGCGTTCTGGCGCGATGGCAGAGGTAGGATGGGTGACCTCCCTGGGAAGACCTCGTGTCGCGACCGTTTACGTAAATTATGAATAAAACAGTCGAAATAATTTTTTTTAATGAGTTAACCGTCTCCGGAGTAATCTGCGTCATACCCTTCCGCACAGAACTGGCTCACGACAACAAAAATCGATAAATGTTCCCAGAAAATAGAAAAAAAATAAGAAGAAGGAAATAACGAATGTAAAGCTATTATTATGCCTCGGATACGATAAAATGGAATTGGAATCGAATTTCGAACTTCCTAAGCGGATTTCTCGAGGAAACGAAAGCTTAACAGAAGCGGTAAATCGCAAATTAGAGGGTCTTAGAGAAGTAATTCGGCTAAAATCTCGCCAGCTCATTGCGTAGTAATGAGTCTCGTCCGTTTGCCCGTTTACAATCAAATTAGCCTACAATTTTGTCTAAATCCGGCAGTGCCCGAGCTACGTTGATTTCACATGTCTTATCTGGTCCCGATCGAGATTCAGATGATTTGAGCCGAAAATCGTCTGTCAACAAGTAATCAAAAATAGAAAAACACAATAAGGGGTGCAACACGAGAACTTCCCAGGAGTACTGCTCTCGCCCATGCACGCTTAACTTCGGAGTTCTGATGGGATCCGGTGCATTAGTGCTGGTATGATCGCACCCGACAATGAGTGGGATGTTTATTCTTATATCCCTCGAGTACGTGTGGAGCGGGCGGCGATGGACAACACGCGGCACTGCTCTCGCCCGAATCATAACCATGAAGTTAAGCGTTCTGGTGCGATGGCAGAGCTAGGATAGGTGACCTCCCTGGGAAAACCTCTTGATCGCGACCGTTTACATAAATTATGGATAAAACAGTCGAAATAATTGTTTTTAATGAGTTATCCGTCTCAGGAGTAATCTGCGTCATATCCTTCCGCACAGAACCGGCTCACGACAACAAAAATCGATAAATGTATCCAGAAAATAGAAAAAAAAATAAGAAGAAGGAAATAACGAATGCTAAAGCAATTAGTTATGCATGGGATACGATAAAATGGAATCGGAATCGAATTTCGAACTTCCTAAGCGGATTTCTCGAGGAAACGAAAGCTTAACAGAAGCGGTAAATCGCAAATTAGAGGGTCTTAGAAAAGGAATTCGGCTAAAATCTCGTCAGCTCATTGCGTAGTAATGAGTCTCGTCCGTTTGCCCGTTTACAATAAAATTAGCCTACAATTTTGTCCAAATCCGGCAGTGCCCGAGCTACTATTTTCATTTCACATGTCTTATCTGGTCCCGATCGAGATTCAGTTGATTGGAGCCGGAAATCATCTGTCAACAAGTAATCAAAAATAGAAAAACACGAAAAAGGGTGCAACACGAGGACTTCCCAGGGGGTCACCCATCCTAGTACTGCTCTCGTCCAAGCATGCTTAACAACGGAGTTTTGATGGGATCCGGTGCATTAGTGCTGGTATGATCGCAACCGACAATGAGTGGCATACTGATGTTTCGTTTTCAAGTCTTTTGGAGGGTGTTTATTCTTGTATCCCTCGAGTACGTGTGGAGCGGGCGGCGATGGACAACACGCGGCACTGCTCTCGCCCAATCATAACCATGAAGTTAAGCGTTCTGGCGCGATGGCAGACGTAGGATGGGTGACCTCCCTGGAAAGACCTCGTGTCGCGACCGTTTACGTAAATTATAGATAAAACAGTCGAAATAATTGTTTTTAATGAGTTAACCGTCTCCGGAGTAATCTACGTCATATCCTTCCGCACAGAACCGGCTCACAACAACAAAAATCGATAAATGTTCCCAGAAAATAGAAAAAAAAATAAGAAGAAGGAAATAACGAATGTTAAGCTATTATTATTCTTGGGATACGATAAAATGGAACCAGAATCGAATTTCGAACTTCCTAAACGGATTTCTCGAGGAAATGAAAGCTTAACAGAAGCGGTAAATCGCAAATTAGAGGGTCTTAGAGAAGTAATTCGGCTAAAATCTCGTCAGCTCATTGCGTAGTAATGAGTCTCGTCCATTTGCCCGTTTACAATCAAATTAGCCTACAATTTTGTCCAAATCCGGCAGTGCCCGAGCTACTTTCATTTCACATGTCTTATCTGGTCCGATCGAGATTCAGATGATTTGAGCCGAAAATCGTCTGTCAACAAGTAATCAAAAATAGAAAAACACGAAAAGGGGTGCAACACGAGGACTTCCCAGGGGGTCACCCATCCTAGTACTGCTCTCGCCCAAGCACGCTTAACTTCGGAGTTCTGATGGGATCCGGTGCATTAGTGCTGGTATGATCGCACCCGACATTGAGTGGGATGTTTATTCTTATATCCCTCGAGTACGTGTGGAGCGGGCGGCGATGGACAACACGCGGCACTGCTCTCGCCCAATCATAACCATGAAGTTAAGCGTTCTGGCTGCGATGGCAGAGCTAGGATAGGTGACCTCCCTGGGAAAGACCTCGTGATCGCGACCGTTTACGTAAATTATGGATAAAACAGTCGAAATAATTGTTTTTAATGAGTTAACCGTCTCCGGAGTAATCTAGCGTCATACCTTCCGCACAGAACCGGCTCACGACAACAAAAATCGATAAATGTTCCCAGAAAATAGAAAAAAAAATAAGAAGAAGGAAATAACGAATGTAAGCTATTATTATTCTTGGGATACGATAAAATGGAACCAGAATCGAATTTCGAACTTCCTAAGCGGATTTCTCGAGGAAACGAAAGCTTAACAGAAGCGGTAAATCGCAAATTAGAGGGTCTTAGAGAAGGAATTCGGCTAAAATCTCGTCAGCTCATTGCGTAGTAATGAGTCTCGTCCGTTTGCCCGTTTACAATCAAATTAGCCTTACAATTTTGTCCAAATCCGGCAGTGCCCGAGCTACTTTCATTTCACATGTCTTATCTGGTCTCGATCGAGATTCAGATGATTTGAGCCGAAAATCGTCTGTCAACAAGTAATCAAAAATAGAAAAACACGAAAAGGGGTGCAACACGAGGACTTCCCAGGGGGTCACCCATCCTAGTACTGCTCTCGCCCAAGCACGCTTAACTTCGGAGTTTTGATGGGATCCGATGCATTATTGCTGGTATGATCGCACCCAACAATAGTGGGATGTTTATTCTTATATCCCTCGAGTACGTGTGGAGCGGGCGGCGATGGACAACACGCGGCACTGCTCTCGCCCAATCATAACCATTGAAGTTAAGCGTTCTGGCGCGATGGCAGAGGTAGGAATGGGTGAACTCCCTGGAAAGACCTCGTGTCGCGACCGTTTACGTAAATTATAGATAAAACAGTCGAAATAATTGTTTTTAATGAGTTAACCGTCTCCGGAGTAATCTGCATCATATCCTTCCGCACAGAACCGGCTCACGACAATAAAAATCGATAAATGTTCCCAGAAAATAGAAAAAAAAATAAGAAGAAGGAAATAACGAATGTAAAGCTATTATTATTCTTGGGATACGATAAAATGGAACCAGAATCGAATTTCGAACTTTCTAAGCGGATTTCTCGAGGAAACGAAAGCTTAACAGAAGCGGTAAATCGCAAATTAGAGGGTCTTAGAGAAGGAATTCGGCTAAAATCTCGTCAGCTCATTGCGTAGTAATGAGTCTCGTCCGTTTGCCCGTTTACAATCAAATTAGCCTACAATTTTGTCCAAATCCGGCAGTGCCCGAGCTACTTTCATTTCACATGTCTTATCTGGTCCGATCAAGATTCAGATGATTTGAGCCGAAAATCGTCTGTCAACAAGTAATCAAAAATAGAAAAAAACACGAAAAGGGGTGCAACACGAGGACTTCCCAGGGGGTCACCCATCCTTGTACTGCTCTCGCCCATCTTAACTTCGGAGTTCTGATGGGATCCGGTGCATTAGTGCTGGTATGATCGCACCCGACATTGTGTGGGATGTTTATTCTTATATCCCTCGAGTACGTGTGGAGCGGGCGGCGATGGACAACACGCGGCACTGCTCTCGCCCAATCATAACCATAAATTTAAGCGTTCTGGCGCGATGGCAGAGCAAGGGTGGGTGACCTCCATGGGAAGACCTCGTGTCGTGACCGTTTACGTAAATTATGAATAAAACAGTCGCAATAATTTTTTTTAATGAGTTAACCGTCTCCGGAGTAATCTGCGTCATACCCTTCCGCACAGAACCAGCTCACAACAACAAAAATCGATAAATGTTCTCAGAAAATAGAAAAAAAATAAGAAGAAGGAAATAACGAATGTAAAGCAATTATTATGCCTGGGATACGATAAAATGGAACCGGAATCGAATTTCGAACTTCCTAAGCGGATTTCTCGAGGAAACGAAAGCTTAACAGAAGCGGTAAATCGCAAATTAGAGGGTCTTAGAGAAGGAATTCGGCTAAAATCTCGCCAGCTCATTGCGTAGTAATGAGTCTCGTCCGTTTGCCCGTTTACAATCAAATTAGCCTACAATTTTGTCCAAATCCGGCAGTGCCTGAGCTACTTTCATTTCACATGTCTTATCTGGTCTCGATCGAGATTCAGATGATTTGAGCCGAAAATCGTCTGTCAACAAGTAATCAAAAATAAAAAAACACGAAAAGGGGTGCAACACGAGGACTTCCCAGGAGGTCACCCATCCTAGTACTGCGCTTTCGCCCAAGCACGCTTAACTTCGGAGTTCTGATGGGATCCGGTGCATTAGTGCTGGTATGATCGCACCCAACATTGAGTGGGATCTTTATTCTTATATCCCTCGAGTACGTGTGGAGCGGGTGGCGATGGACAATACGCGGCACTGCTCTCGCCCAATCATAACCATGAAGTTAAGCGTTCTAGCGCGATGGCAGAGCTAGGATGGGTGACCTCCTTGGGAAGACCTCGTATCGCGACCGTTTACGTAAATTATGGATAAAACAGTCGAAATAATTGTTTTTAATGAGTTAACCGTCTCTGGAGTAATCTGCGTCATACCCTTCCGCACAGAACCGGCTCACGACAACAAAAATCGATAATTGTTCCCAGAAAATAGAAAAAAAAATAAGAAGAAGGAAATAACGAATGTAAAGCTATTATTATTCTTGGGATAAGATAAAATGGAACCAGAATCGAATTTCGAACTTCCTAAGCGGATTTCTCGAGGAAACGAAAGCTTAACAGAAGCGGTAAATCGCAAATTAGAGGGTCTTAGAGAAGGAATTCGGCTAAAATCTCGTCAGCTCATTGCGTAGTAATGAGTCTCGTCCGTTTTTCCCGTTTACAATCAAATTAGCCTACAATTTTGTCCAAATCCGGCAGTGCCCGAGCTACTTTCATTTCACATGTCTTATCTGGTCTCGATCGAGATTCAGATGATTTGAGCCGAAAATCGTCTGTCAACAAGTAATCAAAAATAGAAAAACACGAAAGGGGTGCAACACGAGGACTTCCCAGGGGGTCACCCATCCTAGTACTGCTCTCGCCCAAGCACGCTTAACTTCGGAGTTCTGATGGGATCCGGTGCATTAGTGCTGGTATGATCGCACCCGACATTGAGTGGGATGTTTATTCTTATATCCCTCGAGTACGTGTGGAGCGGGCGGCGATGGACAACACGCGGCACTGCTCTCGCCCAATCATAACCATGAAGTTAAGCGTTCTGGCGCGATGGCAGAGGTAGGATGGGTGACCTCCTTGGGAAGACCTCGTGTCGCGACCGTTTACGTAAATTATGGATAAAACAGTCGAAATAATTGTTTTTAATGAGTTAACCGTCTCCGGAGTAATCTGCGTCATACCCTTCCGCACAGAACCAGCTCACGACAACAAAAATCGATAAATGTTCTCAGAAAATAGAAAAAAAATAAGAAGAAGGAAATAACGAATGTAAAGCAATTATTATGCCTGGGATACGATAAAATGGAACCGGAATCGAATTTCGAACTTCCTAAGCGGATTTCTCGAGGAAACGAAAGCTTAACAGAAGCGGTAAATCGCAAATTAGAGGGTCTTAGAGAAGGAATTCGGCTAAAATCTCGCCAGCTCATTGCGTAGTAATGAGTCTCGTCCGTTTGCCCGTTTACAATAATATTAGCCTACAATTTTGTCCAAATCCGGCAGTGCCCGAGCTACTTTCATTTCACATGTCTTATCTGGTCTCGATCGAGATTCAGATGATTTGAGCCGAAAATCGTCTGTCAACAAGTAATCAAAAATAAAAAAACACGAAAACGGGTGCAACACGAGGACTTCCCAGGAGGTCACCAATCCTAGTACTGCGCTTTCGCCCAAGCATGCTTAACTTCGGAGTTCTGATGGGATCCGGTGCATTAGTGCTGGTATGATCGCACCCGACATTGAGTGGGATCTTTATTCTTATATCCCTCGAGTACGTGTGGAGCGGGCGGCGATGGACAATACGCGGCACTGCTCTCGCCCAATCATAACCATGAAGTTAAGCGTTCTAGCGCGATGGCAGAGCTAGGATGGGTGACCTCCCTGGGAAGACCTCGTATCGCGACCGTTTACGTAAATTATGGATAAAACAGTCGAAATAATTGTTTTTAATGAGTTAACCGTCTCCGGAGTAATCTGCGTCATACCTTCCGCACAGAACCGGCTCACGACAACAAAAATCGATAAATGTTCCCAGTAAATAGAAAAAAAATAAGAAGAAGGAAATAACGAATGTAAAGCTATTATTATGCCTCGGATACGATAAAATGGAACCGGAATCGAATTTCGAACTTCCTAAGCGGATTTCTCGAGGAAACGAAAGCTTAATAGAAGCGGTAAATCGCAAATTAGAGGGTCTTAGAGAAGGAATTCGGCTAAAATCTCGTCAGCTCATTGTGTAGTAATGAGTCTCGTCCGTTTGCCCGTTTATAATCAAATTAGCCTACAATTTTGTCCAAATCTGGCAGTGCTTGAGCTACTTTCATTTAACATGTCTTATCAGGTCCTGATCGAGATTCAGATGATTTGAGCCGAAAATCGTCTGTCAACAAGTAATCAAAAATAGAAAAACACGAAAAGGGGTGCAACACGAGGACTTCCCAGGGGGTCACCCATCCTAATACTGCGCTTTCGCCCAAGCACGCTTAACTTCGGAGTTCTGATGGGATCCGGTGCATTAGTGCTGGTATGATCGCACCCGACTTTGAGTGGGATGTTTATTCTTATATCCCTCGAGTACGTGTGGAGCGGGCGGCGATGGACAACACGCGGCACTGCTCTCGCCCAATCATAACCATGAAGTTAAGCGTTCTGGCGCGATGGCAGAGCTAGGATGGGTGACCTCCCTTGGAAGACCTCGTATCGCGACCGTTTACGTAAATTATGGATAAAACAGTCGAAATAATTGTTTTTAATGAGTTAACCGTCTCCGGAGTAATCTGCGTCATACCCTTCCGCACAGAACCGGCTCACGACAACAAAAATCGATAAATGTTCCCAGAAAATAGAAAAAAAATAAGAAGAAGGAAATAACGAATGTAAAGCTATTATTATGCCTCGGATACGATAAAATGGAACCGAAATCGAATTTCGAACTTCCTAAGCGGATTTCTCGAGGAAACGAAAGCTTAATAGAAGCGGTAAATCGCAAATTAGAGGGTCTTAGAGAAGGAATTCGGCTAAAATCTCGTCAGCTCATTGCGTAGTAATGAGTCTCGTCCGTTTGCCCGTTTACAATCAAATTAGCCTACAATTTTGTCCAAATCTGGCAGTGCCCGAGCTACTTTCATTCAACATGTCTTATCTGGTCCCGATCGAGATTCAGATGATTTGAGCCGAAAATCATCTGTCAACAAGTAATCAAAAATAGAAAAACACGAAAAGGGGTGCAACACGAGGACTTCCCAGGGGGTCACCCATCCTAATACTGCGCTTTCGCCCAAGCACGCTTAACTTCGGAGTTCTGATGGGATCCGGTGCATTAGTGCTGGTATGATCGCACCCGACATTGAGTGGGATGTTTATTCTTATATCCCTCGAGTACGTGTGGAGCGGGCGGCGATAGACAACACGCGGCACTGCTCTCGCCCAATCATAACCATGAAGTTAAGCGTTCTGGCGCGATGGAAGAGGTAGGAAGGGTGACCTCCCTAAAAAGACCTCGTGTCGCGACCGTTTACGTAAATTATAGATAAAACAGTCGAAATAATTGTTTTTAATGAGTTGACCGTCTCCGGAGTAATCTGCGTCATACCCTTCCGCACAGAACCGGCTCACGACAACAAAAATCGATAAATGTTCCCAGAAAATAGAAAAAAAATAAGAAGAAGGAAATAACGAATGTAAAGCTATTATTATGCCTCGGATACGATAAAATGGAACCGAAATCGAATTTCGAACTTCCTAAGCGGATTTCTCGAGGAAACGAAAGCTTAACAGAAGCGGTCAATCGCAAATTAGAGGGTCTTAGAGAAGAAATTCGGCTAAAATCTCGTCAGCTCATTGTGTAGTAATGAGTCTCGTCCGTTTGCCCGTTTATAATCAAATTAGCCTACAATTTTGTCCAAATCTGGCAGTGCTTGAGCTACTTTCATTTAACATGTCTTATCAGGTCCCGATCGAGATTCAGATGATTTGAGCCGAAAATCGTATGTCAACAAGTAATCAAAAATAGAAAAACACGAAAAGGGTGCAACACTAGGACTTCCCAAGGGGTCACCCATCCTAGTACTGCGCTTTCGCCCAAGCACGCTTAACTTCGGAGTTCTGATGGGATCCGGTGCATTAGTGCTGGTATGATCGCACCCGACATTGAGTGGGATGTTTATTCTTATATCCCTCGTGTACGTGTGGAGCGGGCGGCGATGGACAACACGCGGCACTGCTCTCGCCCAATCATAACCATGAAGTTAAGCGTTCTGGCGCGATGGCAGAGCGAGGATGCGTGACCTCCCTGGGAAGATCTCGTATCGCGACCGTTTACGTAAATTATGGATAAAACAGTCGAAATAATTGTTTTTAATGAGTTAACCGTCTCCGGAGTAATCTGCGTCATACCCTTCCGCACAGAACCGGCTCACGACAACAAAAATCGATAAATGTTCCCAGAAAATAGAAAAAAAATAAGAAGAAGGAAATAACGAATGTAAAGCTATTATTATGCCTCGGATACGATAAAATGGAACCGAAATCGAATTTCGAACTTCCTAAGCGGATTTCTCGAGGAAACGAAAGCTTAACAGAAGCGGTAAATCGCAAATTAGAGGGTCTTAGAGAAGGAATTCGGCTAAAATCTCGTCAGCTCATTGCGTAGTAATGAGTCTCGTCCGTTTGCCCGTTTACAATCAAATTAGCCTACAATTTTGTCCAAATCCGGCAGTGCCCGAGCTACTTTCATTTCACATGTCTTATCTGGTCCCGATCGAGATTCAGATGATTTGAGCCGAAAATCGTCTGTCAACAAGTAATCAAAAATAGAAAAACACAAAAATGGTTGCAACACGAGAACTTTCCAAGGGGTCACCCATCCTAATACTGCGCTTTCGCCCAAGCACGCTTAACTTCGGAGTTCTGATGGGATCCGGTGCATTAGTGCTGGTATGATCGCACCCGACATTGAGTGGGATGTTTATTCTTATATCCCTCGAGTACGTGTGGAGCGGGCGGCGATAGACAACACGCGGCACTGCTCTCGCCCAATCATAACCATGAAGTTAAGCGTTCTGGCGCCGATGGAAGAGGTAGGAAGGGTGACCTCCCTGGGAAGACCTCGTGTCGCGACCGTTTACGTAAATTATAGATAAAACAGTCGAAATAATTGTTTTTAATGAGTTGACCGTCTCCGGAGTAATCTGCGTCATACCCTTCCGCACAGAACCGGCTCACGACAACAAAAATCGATAAATGTTTCCAGAAAATAAAAAAAAAATAAGAAGAAGGAAATAAGGAATGTAAAGCTATTATTATTCTTAGGATACGATAAAATGGAACCAGAATCGAATTTCGAACTTCCTAAGCGGATTTCTCGAGAAAACGAAAGCTTAACAGAAGCGGTAAATCGCAAATTAGAGGGTCTTAGAGAAGGAATTCGGCTAAAATCTCGTCAGCTCATTGCGTAGTAATGAGTCTCGTCCGTTTGCCCGTTTACAATCAAATTAGCCTACAATTTTGTCCAAATCCGGCAGTGCCCGAGCTACTTTCATTTAACATGTCTTATCTGGTCCCGATCGAGATTCAGATGATTTGAGCCGAAAAATCGTATGTCAACAAGTAATCAAAAATAGAAAAACACGAAAAGGGTGCAACACTAGGACTTCCCAAGGGGTCACCCATCCTAGTACTGCGCTTTCGCCCAAGCACGCTTAACTTCGGAGTTCTGATGGGATCCGGTGCATTAGTGCTGGTATGATCGCACCCGACATTGAGTGGGATGTTTATTCTTATATCCCTCGTGTACGTGTGGAGCGGGCGGCGATGGACAACACGCGGCACTGCTCTCGCCCAATCATAACCATGAAGTTAAGCGTTCTGGCGCGATGGCAGAGCGAGGATGCGTGACCTCCCTGGGAAGATCTCGTATCGCGACCGTTTACGTAAATTATGGATAAAACAGTCGAAATAATTGTTTTTAATGAGTAACCGTCTCCGGAGTAATCTGCGTCATACCTTCCGCACAGAACCGGCTCACGACAACAAAAATCGATAAATGTTCCCAGAAAATAGAAAAAAATAAGAAGAAGGAAATAACGAATGTAAAGCAATTATTATGTTTGGGATACGATAAAATGGAACCGGAATCGAATTTCGAACTTCCTAAGCGGATTTCTCGAGAAAACGAAGGCTTAACAGAAGCGGTAAATCGCAAATTAGAGGGTCTTAGAGAAGGAATTCGGCTAAAATCTCGTCAGCTCATTGCGTAGTAATTAGTCTCGTCCGTTTGCCCGTTTACAAATAAATTAGCCTACAATTTTGTCCAAATCCGACAGTGCCCGAGCTACTTTCATTTCACATGTCTTATCTGGTCTCGATCGAGATTCAGATGATTTGAGCCGAAAATCGTCTGTCAACAAATAATCAAAAATAGAAAAACACGAAAAGGGGTGCAACACGAGGACTTCCCAGGGGGTCACCCATCCTAGTACTGCGCTTTCGTCCAAGCACGCTTAACTTCGTAGTTCTGATGGGATCCGGTGCATTAGTGCTGGTATGATCGCACCCGACATTGAGTGGGATGTTTATTCTTATATCCCTCGAGTACGTGTGGAGCGGGCGGCGATGGACAACACGCGGCACTGCTCTCGCCCAATCATAACCATGAAGTTAAGCGTTCTGGCCGCGATGGCAGAGTTAGGATGGTGACCTCCCTGGGAAGATCTCGTATCGCGACCGTTTACGTAAATTATGGATAAAACAGTCGAAATAATTGTTTTTAATGAGTTAACCGTCTCCGGAGTAATCTGCGTCATACCTTTCCGCACAGAACCGGCTCACGACAACAAAAATCGATAAATGTTCCCAGTAAATAGAAAAAAAATAAGAAGAAGGAAATAACGAATGTAAAGCTATTATTATGCCTCGGATACGATAAAATGGAACCGGAATCGAATTTCGAACTTCCTAAGCGGATTTCTCGAGGAAACGAAAGCTTAATAGAAGCGGTAAATCGCAAATTAGAGGGTCTTAGAGAAGGAATTCGGCTAAAATCTCGTCAGCTCATTGTGTAGTAATGAGTCTCGTCCGTTTGCCCGTTTATAATCACAATTAGCCTACAATTTTGTCCAAATCTGGCAGTGCTTGAGCTACTTTCATTTAACATGTCTTATCAGGTCCTGATCGAGATTCAGATGATTTGAGCCGAAAATCGTCTGTCAACAAGTAATCAAAAATAGAAAAATACGAAAAGGGGTGCAACACGAGGACTTCCCAGGGGGTCACCCATCCTAGTACTGCGCTTTCGCCCAAGCACGCTTAACTTCGGAGTTCTGATGGGATCCGGTGCATTAGTGCTGGTATGATCGCACCCGACATTGAGTGGGATGTTTATTCTATATCCCTCGAGTACGTGTGGAGCGGGCGGCGATGGACAACACGCGGCACTGCTCTCGCCCAATCATAACCATGAAGTTAAGCGTTCTGGCGCGATGGACAGAGGTAGGATGGGTGACCTCCCTTGGGAAGACCTCGTGTCGCGGACCGTTTACGTAAATTATGGATAAAACAGTCGAAATAATTGTTTTAATGAGTTAACCGTCTCCGGAGTAATCTGCGTCATACCCTTCCGCACAGAACCGGCTCACGACAACAAAAATCGATAACTGTTCCCAGAAAATAGAATAAAAAATAAGAAGAAGGAAATAACGAATGTAAAGCTAATTATTATGCCTGGGATACGATAAAATGGAACCGGAATCGAATTTCGAACTTCCTAAGCGGATTTCTCGAGGAAACGAAAGCTTAACAGAAGCGGTAAATCGCAAATAGAGGGTCTTAGAGAATGGAATTCGGCTAAAATCTCGTCAGCTCATTGCGTAGTAATGAGTCTCGTCCGTTTGCCCGTTTACAATCAAATTAGCCTACAATTTTCGTCCAAATCTGGCAGTGCCCGGAGCTACTTTCATTTAACATGTCTTATCTGGTCCGATCGAGATTCAGATGATTTGAGCCGAAATCATCTGTCAACAAGTAATCAAAAATAGAAAAACACGAAAAGGGGTGCAACACGAGGACTTCCCAGGGGGTCACCCATCCTAGTACTGCCTTTCGCCCAAGCACGCTTAACTTCGGAGTTCTTGATGGGATCCTGGTGCATTAGTGCTGGTATGATGCGCACCCGACATTGAGTGGGATGTTTATTCTTATATCCCTCGAGTACGTGTGGAGTCGGGGCGGCGATGGACAACACGCGGCACTGCTCTCGCCCAATCATAACCATGAAGTTAAGCGTTCTGGCGCGATGGAAGAGGTAGGATGGGTGACCTCCCTGGAAAGACCTCGTGTCGCGACCGTTTACCTAAATTATGATAAACAGTCGACAATAATGTTTTTTAATGAGTTACCGTCTCCGGAGTATCTTGCGTCATACCTCTCCGCACAAGAACCGGCTCATGACATACAAAAATCGATAAATGTTTCCCAGATAAATAATAAAAAATAAGAAGGAAGGATAATTAACGAATGTAAAACCTAATTATTATTGCTTAGGATACGATAGAACTGGAAACCAGGAATCGAATTTCGAAAACTTCCTACACGCTGATTTCTCGCGGAAAACGAAAGCTTAACAGAAGCGGTATAAATCCGCAAATTATGAGGGTCTTAGAGAAGGACTTTCGGCTAACGATCCTCGTCAGGTCGATTGCGGAGGAATGACTCTCGTCCTGTTTGCCCGTTTACAATCAACTGAGCCTACAATTTTGTCCAAATCCGGCAGTGCCCGAGCTACTTTCATTTAACATGTCTTATCTGGTCCCGATCGAGATTCAGATGATTTGATGCCGAACAGCATAACGTATGTCACAAAGTAATCAAACATAGAAAAACCACGGAAAAGGGTGTGCACAAGAAGGACTTCCCAAGGGGGTCACCCATCCTAGCTACTGCGCTTTCGCCCAAGCACGCTTAACTTCGTAGTTCTGATGGGATCCGGTGCATTAGTGCTGGTATGATCGCACCCGACATTGAGTGGGATGTTTATTCTTATATCCCTCGAGTACGTGTGGAGCGGGCGGCGATGGACAACACGCGGCCTGCTCTCGCCCAATCATAACCATGAAGTTAGCGTTCTGCGCGATGGCAGAGCGAGGATTGCGTGACCTCCCTGGGAAGATCCTCGGTATCGCGACCGTTTACGTAAATTATGGATAAAACTAGTCGAAATAATTGTTTTTAATGAGTTAACCGTCTCCGGAGTAATCTGCGTCATACCCTTCCGCACAGAACCGGCTCACGACAACAAAAATCGATAAATGTCCCAGAAATAGAAAAAATAAGAAGAAGGAAATAACGAATGTAAAGCTAATTATTATGTTGGGATACGATAAAATGGAACCGGAATCGAATTTTCGAACTTCCTAAGCGGATTTCTCGAGGAAACGAAAGCTTAACAGAAGCGGTAAATCGCAAATTAGAGGGTCTTAGAGAAGGAATTCGGCTAAAATCTCGTCAGCTCATTGCGTAGTAATTAGTCTCGTCCGTTTGCCCGTTTACAATCAAATTAGCCTACAATTTTGTCCAAATCCGGCAGTGCCCGAGCTACTTTCATTTCACATGTTATCTGGTCCCTATGAGATTCAGTGATTTGAGCCGAAAATCGTCTGTCAACAAGTAATCAAAAATAGAAAAACACGAAAAGGGGTGCAACACGCTTAACTTCGGAGTTCTGATGGGATCCGGTGCATTAGTGCTGGTATGATCGCACCCGACATTGAGTGGGATGTTTATTCTTATATCCCTCGAGTACGTGTGGAGCGGGCGGCGATGGACAACACACGCGGCACTGCTCTCGCCCAATCATAACCATGAAGTTAAGCGTTCTGGCGCGATGACAGAGGTGAGGTGACCTCCTTGGGAAG